>NC_086449.1:811874661-812132874 GCF_028390025.1 Pseudophryne corroboree | reverse complement strand
CCTCATCACACACTTCATTTAATTCCTCGGATACAGGAAAAACTACAGGCAGTTTTTTCTCACCAAACATAATACCCTTTTTAGTGGTATTATCAGATATATGCAATACATTTTTTATTGCTTCAATCATGTAACGTGTGGCCCTAGTGGAAGTCACGTTTGTCTCCTCATCATCGACACTGGAGTCAGAATCCGTGTCTGTGTCTGCCATTTGAGGTAACGGGCGTTTTAAAGCCCCTGATGGCGTTTGAGACCCCTGGACAGGCACAAGCTGAGTAGCCGGCTGTCTCATGTCGTCAACTGTCTGTCGTAAGGAGCTGACACTGTCATGCAATTCCTTCCACAAGCTCATCCACTCAGGTGTCGACTCCCTAGGGGGTGACAACTGTATAATAGGCAATTGCTCCGCCTCCATCTCATTTTCCTCCTCAAACATGTCGACACAATCGTACCGACACACCGCACACACACAGGGAATGCTCTGATAGAGGACAGGACCCCACTAGCCCTTTGGGGAGACAGAGGGAGAGTATGCCAGCACACACCAGAGCGCTATATATATACAGGAATACCACTATAAAATGTGCTTTTCCCTTTATAGCTGCTGTTAGTATAAAACTGCGCCAAATTAGTGCCCCCCCTCTCTTTTTTACCCTTTTCTGTAGTGCAGGACGTCCTTCCAGCGGAGCTGTGATGGAAAATGGCGCCCGTGTGCTGAGGAGATAGGCTCCGCCCCCTTCTCGGCGGCCTTTTCTCCCGCTTTTTAGGTGAGTTCTGGCAGGGGTTAAAATACACCCATATAGCCCTGCGCTACCTTGTTGAAGACTGATGTCTTCTGCCCCGCGATTTTTCCGGACCTTTTCTTGCTTCTGGGCTCTGTAAGGGGCCGGCGGCGCGGCTCCGGGACCGAGCTCCGAGGCTGGGCCTGTGTTCGGTCCCTCTGGAGCTAATGGTGTCCAGTAGCCTAAGAAGCCCAATCCACTCTGCACGCAGGTGAGTTCACTTCTTCTCCCCTTAGTCCCTCGATGCAGTGAGCCTGTTGCCAGCAGGTCTCACTGAAAATAAAAAACCTAAAACTAAACTTTTCACTAAGAAGCTCAGGAGAGCCCCTAGTGTCCACCCTTCTCGGCCGGGCACAAAAATCTAACTGAGGCTTGGAGGAGGGTCATAGGGGAGGAGCCAGTGCACACCAGGTAGTCCTAAAGATTTTACTTTTGTGCCCAGTCTCCTGCGGAGCCGCTATAGCCCATGGTCCTTACCGAGTTCCCAGCATCCACTAGGACGTCAGAGAAATGTATATACCTCATGTAACTTGATAGGAAGGTGGGCCCCTCTCAGCTCTGGGCCCCATAGCAGCTGCACTGCCTGCACCTATGGTAGCTACGCCCTTGATGCAGACCTTAATCTAGCACACTGCTCATTTGACCGCTGGGTGAAATGTGCGCCCTCGCTCAGCTCACATCACGTCGTGCTGATCGGGGGGGGAGAGATGTGTGCAGAGCAGTCTGTTCTAGAACGCTGAGCACACATCTCCCCCGTGTGTACGGCCCTTTAGTGTAACTGAGCCTGTAGCTATTAATCTGAGTGAAGCTCAGCTCGCCCTGTGTGCAGAATGTGACCTCACTGGTATCTGAGTGTCAGAAATTCTCACTTTCATTTCTCTTTCCTGCTTCCAGTGATGGCGTCTGCTGATCTGAGACAGGAGCTGGACTGTTCCATCTGCCTGAGCATTTACACAGATCCTGTAACCCTGAGATGTGGCCACAACTTCTGCCGGGTCTGTATTGATCGTGTGTTGGATACACAGGAGGAGGCTGGAGCGTATACTTGTCCTGAATGCAGAGCAGAGTGTCAGGAGCGTCCTGCACTGCAGAGGAACATAACGCTGTGTAACATAGTGGGGAGGTTCCTGTCTACTCGGCCAGATCAGGAGGAGACTGGGATCTTCTGCACTTACTGTGTGGACTCTCCTGTACCTGCTGCTAAATCCATGTCTGCTGTGTGAGGCTTCTCTGTGTGATAATCACCTGAGAGTACACAGCAAGTCATCAGAGCACGTCTTATGTGATCCCACCACTGCCCTGGGAACAGGAAATGCTCCGTCCATAAGAAGATCCTGGAGTATTACTGCACTGAGGACGCTGCCTGTATCTTGTGTGTACTGTTCAGCTGGGGAACATCGGGGACACCATGTGGAGATGCTGGATGAGGCCTCTGAGAAGAAGAAAGAGAAGCTGAGAAATGTTCTGCAGAAACTAACCATAAAGAGAGAGGAGACTGAGAAAAGAGTCCAGAGTCTGCAGGAGCGCAGGAGAGAAGAACAGGGAAAAGCAGTGGGTGTAACAGAGACAGTCACTGCCCTGTTTAGAGACATCAGGAGACAGCTGGCAGACCTGGAGAGAGAGTCCTCAGTGAGATCTCCAGGCAGGAACAGCGCGTTTCACTCTCAGTCTCTGACCTGATCCAGCAGCTGGAAATAAAGAAGGACGAGCTGTCCGGGAAGATGCGTCACATTGAGGAGGCTGTGTACATGTCTGATCAGTGACTGTCTTACAGGAACCAGACACAGGGGACTTGTGTGATACTGAGGACACAGAGAGACATGATACCCAGGTCCGTGGTGCAGGAGATCTGGATGTGGGTCTCATCTCAGAGACATTACACACATTATCTGATATAATAACAGGTATAAATACAGGATCTATGTGCAGGAGGCTACAGACATATTACTGGATGTAACCACAGCTGGTAATAATATACAGATATCAGGTGACAGGAAAACTGCATCCTGGTCACCAAGTCAGAATCACCCAGTAACACCAGAGAGATTTCAGTGTGATCAGGTAATAAGCACCAGGAGATTCTCCTCAGGGCGACATTACTGGGAGGTGGATGTCAGTAAGTCAGAGTGGTGGAGGGTGGGGATGTGTTATCCCAGTATAGACAGGAGAGGACGTCAGTCACTCATTGGATATAATAACAAGTCCTGGTGTCTGTGTAGAGATAATAATCAGTACTCAGTGACACATGACAGTAGAGAGATCCAGTTACCTGACAGTATCCCCTGTGACAGAGTGAGGGTATATCTGGATTATGAGGCAGGACAGCTGTCCTTTTATTCTCTGTGTGACCCCAATCAGACACTTACACACCTACACTGCCGCCCTCACTGAGCCCCTCCATGCTGCATTATGGGTAGGAAACGGTTTATTTGAACCAAGAGGTTCTATAACTATATGTGGGGGAGTCAGGAGCTGGAAGACATTACCATAGGAAATCCTCCCAGAGACTGGTGACATCACATGGAGAGGAATATGATTGGTGGAGCACTCAGCCAATAGAATGTAGCAGTAGGTGGAGCTACAGCTGAGCTCCTCCCAGTATATGACCACATGACCAGTGTGTCTGGAGCTGTTCCCTTATTGGTGTGTTGCTGTCATTATAACTATATAAAATACACATCTCTGCCTCTGACACCTGTGATTGGCTGGAATATCTGTCAGGTGTGCTGATGTCAGTATAGTGTGATGGTGACATTATGAGTGACATCACTGTGACTACATCCCCGGCCCATCACCACACAGCTGACCATAGGGAGGACAGCCCAGCACTATTTTATCTATGTAATATTTGCTGAATTCCTTAATATAAAACATTTGGCCTCGGAGTCCTGTGAATAAAATGCTGATACTCTAGGGCGCTGCGATTCAGTAACACTGAGACCATTGGTGCCCCCTATTACTGTAGTCAGAGCTACACTCGCTCGCACTGGGTGTTATGTGTGTAGGGGGAGAATGGGGCGGGGACTGTGTAAAGCTCCGCCTACTGGGAACTGTGACAAAAGCCGATGTTTCTTACATAACACATGATTGGCTGGATAGCTCCTAACTGCATGATGCCTCATTGCTTATCTGTATTATCTTATGCAGGAATCACAATGTATAATGACTGTTTATGTGCTCACCATTATACAAGTATAGTATAAATTATACAGCGCTCTCTCTTTACATCGCGCCCTTTATACTGCCGCCATCACTTACAGCCATGTACGCTGTCACCATAAGAGCCTTAAATCATACTAATGACATTATACATGTAATAAACAACGTTATAACGTCACAGTCAGAGACTTTGGGAGACATCGATCATAACTTTGTAATCAACGTCTCTTCGAAATATTTCTGTTCTACTGATGTAATGGGGAGTGGGGGGAATCAGCCAGGCAGGCTTGTGTGATTGGTTTCCACAGCTAAGCCTGTACATATAGGAGATATGTGCTCCTTCCATTACATCCCCTGTATTATACACGTCTCAGGATGTCACACCCGGTACTAATTACTCTGCAGTCACACACCTTACACATGGAGCTATTTGCTCCATCATAGGAAGCCTGGTAATACTAATTATATGACAGTAAGTGCAGGGCCGGCTCCAGGCCTACTAGCACCCTGAGCGAGAAGATTTAAGAGCCCCCCCCCCCCCCCCCACACACACACACTCATGCGCGCTCGCTCCTGGAAAAGTGGGTGTGGCCTCATGGAAAAGTGGGCGTGGCTTCATAAGTTCATATAATCAAACTATAAATAAATATATTTTCACACACCCTCTATGCACACAGTTAGCAGCCTTACACATAACAGCCACAGTAGTGTTCCTTACACACAATGTCTCCAGTATAGTGTCAGGTACACACAATGTCTCCAGTATAGTGTCAGGTACACACAATGTCTCCAGTATAGTGTCAGGTACACACAATGTCTCCAGTATAGTGTCAGGTACACACAATGTCTCCAGTATAGTGTCAGGTACACACAATGTCTCCAGTATAGTGCCAGTTACACATGACATGCCCCCCAGCAGAGCCAGCTACACATGACATGCCCCCCAGCAGTGCCAGCTACACATGACATGCCCCCCAGCAATGACAGCTACACATGACATGCCTCGCAGCAGTGCCAGCTACACATGACATGCTCCCCAGCAGAGCCAGCTACACATAACATGCCCCCCAGCAGTGCCAGCTACACATGACATGCCCCCCAGCAGAGCCAGCTACACATGACATGCCCCCCAGCAGTGCCAGCTACACATGACATGCCCCCCAGCAGTGCCAGCTACACATGACATGCCCCCCAGCAATGACAGCTACACATGACATGCCTCGCAGCAGTGCCAGCTACACATGACATGCTCCCCAGCAGAGCCAGCTACACATAACATGCCCCCCAGCAGTGCCAGCTACACATGACATGCCCCCCAGCAGAGCCAGCTACACATGACATGCCCCCCAGCAGTGCCAGCTACACATGACATGCCCCCCAGCAGTGCCAGCTACACATGACATGCCCCCAGCAGTGCCAGCTACACATGACATGCCCCCCAGCAGTGCCAGCTACACATGATGACATGCCCCCCAGCACTCCCCAAATAGCACATGACGCAAAGAAAAAAAGAGGCGCAATGAGATAGCTGTGTGACTAAGATAAGCGACCCTAGTGGCCGACACAAACACCTGGCCCATCTAGGAGTGGCACTGCAGTGTCACGCAGGCTGGCCCTTCAAAAAAACACTCCCCAAACAGCACATGACGCAAAGAAGAAAAAAAGAGGTGCAAGATGGAATTGTCCTTGGGCCCTCCCACCCACCCTTATGTTGTATAAACAGGACATGCACACTTTAACCAACCCATCATTTCAGTGACAGGGTCTGCCACACGACTGTGACTGAAATGACGGGTTGGTTTTGGACCCCCACCAAAAAAGAAGCAATCAATCTCCCCTTGCACAAACTGGCTCTACAGAGGCTAGATGTCGACCTCATCATCATCCTCCGATTCATCACCCCTTTCACTGTGTACATCCCCCTCCTCACAGATTATTAATTCGTCCCCACTGGAATACACCATCTCAGATCCCTGTGTACTTTCTGGAGGCAATTGCTGCTGGTGAATGTCTCCAAGGAGTAATTGATTATAATTCATTTTAATGAACATCATCTTCTCCACATTTTCTGGAAGTAGCCTCGTACGCCGATTGCTGACAAGGTGAGCGGCGGCACTAAACACTCTTTCGGAGTACACACTGGAGGGAGGGCAACTTAGGTAGAATAAAGCCAGTTTGTGCAAGGGCCTCCAAATTGCCTCTTTTCCCTGCCAGTATACGTACGGACTGTCTGATGTGCCTACTTGGATGCGGTCACTCATATAATCCTCCACCATTCTTTCAATGGTGACAGAATCATATGCAGTGACAGTAGACGACATGTCAGTAATCGTTGGCAGGTCCTTCAGTCCGGACCAGATGTCAGCATCAGACTGCCCTGCATCACCGCCAGCGGGTGGGCTCGGAATTCTGAGCCTTTTCCTCGCACCCCCAATTGTGGGAGAATGTGAAGGAGGAGATGTTGACAGGTCGCGTTCCGCTTGACTTGACAATTTTCTCACCAGCATTTCTTTGAACCCCTGCAGACTTGTGTCTGCCGGAAAGAGAGATCCAAGGTAGGTTTTAAATCTAGTATCGAGCACGGTGGCCAAAATGTAGTGCTCTGATTTCAACAGATTGACCACCCGTGAATCCTTGTTAAGCGAATTAAGGGCTCCATCCACAAGTCCCACATGCCTAGCGGAATCGCTCTGTGTTAGCTCCTCCTTCAATGTCTCCAGCTTCTTCTGCAAAAGCCTGATGAGGGGAATGACCTGACTCAGGCTGGCAGTGTCTGAACTGACTTCACGTGTGGCAAGTTCAAAAGGTTGCAGAACCTTGCACAACGTTGAAATCATTCTCCACTGCGCTTGAGACAGGTGCATTCCACCTCCTTTGCCTATATCGTGGCCAGATGTATAGGCTTGAATGGCCTTTTGCTGCTCCTCCATCCTCTGAAGCATATAGAGGGTTGAATTCCACCTCGTTACCACCTCTTGCTTCAGATGATGGCAGGGCAGGTTCAGGTTTTTTTGGTGGTGCTCACCTATACGTGGCGGTAGGACAAGGCTTTTGTCAATGATTACCTCCAGCTACCCCGCCGGTGGCAGAGCCGGGTGCAGCAGTGCGCTATCTCCCCTCCTTCTCTGCCCTCCATAGCCGGATTAAGCCTGCTGCCCGCATACAGACAGTGGCGGATCAAATCCACTGTTGTTCCAGCTGCTGGGCTGGCCGGAGTGAGCTACCCCATCTCCGGTGATTGTCCTGGTGTAATCGCCGTCCCCCGCTCTGCGCTGCACGGACACTCCACTCTCACATCCTCCCAGCCAGTGGCTGCGCTGACTAGTTCCGCCCGCCACCAGCGTTACTCAGTCTCCTCTCCCTGGGCTGATGGCGGCAGAAGATGGGCTGTGGGAGTCTGGGTCTGGGAAAAGCTGAGCACGGGGAAGGCCCCTGCCGAGGACCCAGTGCTGTCCCTGCAGGATGTGCGGGAGGAGCAGGAGGGCGATGCTCTGGAGAGTGAGCCCAGTGCTGTGTGGACGGGACACCGAGAAGTGTTCTTACCCAGAGGTAACGGGGAGATCACCACCCGGCTCACCCAGGGGTACATTTACTAAGCAGTGATAAGAGTGGAGAAGTAAGCCAGTGGAGATATTTCCCCATCAACCAATCAGCAGCTCTGTATCATTTTATAGTATGCAAATTATAGATGTTACTTCAGTGCTGATTGGTTGCCATGGGCAACTTCTCCACTGGCTCACTTCTCCGCTCTTATCACTGCTTAGTAAATGTACCCCCCAGTCTGGTATCTGGTAACAGCGGCCATTTCTGCCCACATATCATTTTACTTGTACTTACCTGTGAATGTTCTTCCTTATGCAATTATGCATTAATTAAATGCTAATTTGATTATTCGTAAGATCTACAGTTTATGTTTGTATCAGTGACTTGCGGTGAGGGCAATGACTGGTGAGGCACTGGCGCCCCCCCATACAAAAACCCACAAATAAAGAAAAATAAAGCATAGGATTCCCCTTACTTAAGCAAAACCAGCACTAGGCCGAACCAGCCCGGGGGGAAGGGGTAATGCCATAGCATGGGAGACACTCAGTGTGGGATCCCCCTGCTGTAGCATTAAAGTTGCAGTACAATGCACCCGATACCATTCGAGATCATACACCCTTAAAAACGGCAAAAACACGAATATTAGTAAATATACCCCCAAGTCGGCGCTGTGGTACGGATCCAATATGATTGCTTTTTAGTATCCACATATAATTTTATTGATCCATAAGTGCACTTTCACTATTCAGCTTAGTAACCAGCATGTGATTATAGATCCAATATTGCAGTCCACTCAAAATAGTTAATCATTAGTAGAGATGAGCGCCGGAAATTTTTCGGGTTTTGGGTTCGGTTCCGCGGCCGTGTTTTGGGTTCGACCGCGTTTTGGCAAAACCTCACCGAATTTTTTTTGTCGGATTCGGGTGTGTTTTGGATTCGGGTGTTTTTTGTAAAAAACACTAAAAAACAGCTTAAATCATAGAATTTGGGGGTCATTTTGATCCCAAAGTATTATTAACCTCAAAAACCATAATTTCCACTCATTTTCAGTCTATTCTGAATACCTCACACCTCACAATATTATTTTTAGTCCTAAAATTTGCACCTAGGTCGCTGGATGACTAAGCTAAGCGACCCTAGTGGCCGACACAAACACCGTGCCCATCTAGGAGTGGCACTGCAGTGTCACGCAGGATGGCCCTTCCAAAAAACCCACCCCAAACAGCACATGACGCAAAGAAAAAAAGAGGCGCAATGAGGTAGCTGTGTGAGTAAGATAAGCGACCCTAGTGGCCGACACAAACACCGGGCCCATCTAGGAGTGGCACTGCAGTGTCACGCAGGATGGCCCTTCCAAAAAACCCTCCCCAAACAGCACATGACGCAAAGAAAAAAAGAGGCGCAATGAGGTAGCTGTGTGAGTAATAAGCGACCCTAGTGGCCGACACAAACACCGGGCCCATCTAGGTGTGGCACTGCAGTGTCACGCAGGATGGCCCTTCCAAAAAACATTCCACAAACAGCACATGACGCAAAGAAAAATTTAAGAAAAAAGAGGTGCAAGATGGAATTGTCCTTGGGCCCTCCCACCCACCCTTATGTTGTATAAACAGGACATGCACACTTTAACCAACCCATCATTTCAGTGACAGGGTCTGCCACACGACTGTGACTGAAATGACGGGTTGGTTTGGACCCCCACCAAAAAAGAAGCAATTAATCTCTCCTTGCACAAACTGGCTCTACAGAGGCAAGATGTCCACCTCATCATCATCCTCCGATATATCACCGTGTACATCCCCCTCCTCACAGATTATCAATTCGTCCCCACTGGAATCCACCATCTCAGCTCCCTGTGTACTTTGTGGAGGCAATTGCTGCTGGTCAATGTCTCCACAGAGGAATTGATTATAATTCATTTTAATGAACATCATCTTCTCCACATTTTCTGGATGTAACCTCGTACGCCGATTGCTGACAAGGTGAGCGGCGGCACTAAACACTCTTTCGGAGTACACACTTGTGGGAGGGCAACTTAGGTAGAATAAAGCCAGTTTGTGCAAGGGCCTCCAAATTGCCTCTTTTTCCTGCCAGTATAAGTACGGACTGTGTGACGTGCCTACTTGGATGCGGTCACTCATATAATCCTCCACCATTCTTTCAATGGTGAGAGAATCATATGCAGTGACAGTAGACGACATGTCCGTAATCGTTGTCAGGTCCTTCAGTCCGGACCAGATGTCAGCATCAGCAGTCACTCCAGACTGCCCTGCATCACCGCCAGCGGGTGGGCTCGGAATTCTGAGCCTTTTCCTCGCACCCCCAGTTGCGGGAGAATGTGAAGGAGGAGATGTTGACAGGTCGCGTTCCGCTTGACTTGACAATTTTCTCACCAGCAGGTCTTTCAACCCCAGCAGACTTGTGTCTGCCGGAAAGAGAGATCCAAGGTAGGCTTTAAATCTAGGATCGAGCACGGTGGCCAAAATGTAGTGCTCTGATTTCAACAGATTGACCACCCGTGAATCCTTGTTAAGCGAATTAAGGGCTCCATCCACAAGTCCCACATGCCTAGCGGAATCGCTCCGTGTTAGCTCCTCCTTCAATGTCTCCAGCTTCTTCTGCAAAAGCCTGATGAGGGGAATGACCTGACTCAGGCTGGCAGTGTCTGAACTGACTTCACGTGTGGCAAGTTCAAAGGGCATCAGAACCTTGCACAACGTTGAAATCATTCTCCACTGCGCTTGAGACAGGTGCATTCCACCTCCTATATCGTGCTCAATTGTATAGGCTTGAATGGCCTTTTGCTGCTCCTCCAACCTCTGAAGCATATAGAGGGTTGAATTCCACCTCGTTACCACTTCTTGCTTCAGATGATGGCAGGGCAGGTTCAGTAGTTTTTGGTGGTGCTCCAGTCTTCTGTACGTGGTGCCTGTACGCCAAAAGTGTCCCGCAATTCTTCTGGCCACCGACAGCATCTCTTGCACGCCCCTGTCGTTTTTAAAAAAATTCTGCACCACCAAATTCAAGGTATGTGCAAAACATGGGACGTGCTGGAATTTGCCCATATTTAATGCACACACAATATTGCTGGCGTTGTCCGATGCCACAAATCCACATGAGAGTCCAATTGGGGTAAGCCATTCCGCGATGATCTTCCTCAGTTGCCGTAAGAGGTTTTCAGCTGTGTGCGTATTCTGGAAAGCGGTGATACAAAGCGTAGCCTGCCTAGGAAAGAGTTGGCGTTTGCGAGATGCTGCTACTGGTGCCGCCGCTGCTGTTCTTGCGGCGGGAGTCCATACATCTACCCAGTGGGCTGTCACAGTCATATAGTCCTGACCCTGTCCTGCTCCACTTGTCCACATGTCCGTGGTTAAGTGGACATTGGGTACAGCTGCATTTTTTAGGACACTGGTGAGTCTTTTTCTGAGGTCTGTGTACATTTTCGGTATCGCCTGCCTAGAGAAGTAGAACCTAGATGGTATTTGGTAACGGGGGCACACTACCTCAAGAAATTGTGTAGTTCCCTGTGAACTAACGGCGGATACCGGACGCACGTCTAACACCAACATAGTTGTCAAGGCCTCAGTTATCCGCTTTGCAGCAGGATGACTGCTGTGATATTTCATCTTCCTCGCAAAGGACTGTTGGACAGTCAATTGCTTACTGGAAGTAGTACAAGTGGTCTTCCGACTTCCCCTCTGGGATGACCATCGACTCCCAGCAGCAACAACAGCAGCGCCAGCAGCAGTAGGCGTTACACGCAAGGATGCATCGGAGGAATCCCAGGCAGGAGAGGAATCGTCAGAATTGCCAGTGACATGGCCTGCAGGACTATTGGCATTCCTGGGGAAGGAGGAAATTGACACTGAGGGAGTTGGTGGGGTGGTTTGCGTGAGCTTGGTTACAAGAGGAAGGGATTTACTGGTCAGTGGACTGCTTCCGCTGTCACCCAAAGTTTTTGAACTTGTCACTGACTTATTATGAATGCGCTGCAGGTGACGTATAAGGGAGGATGTTCCGAGGTGGTTAACGTCCTTACCCCTACTTATTACAGCTTGACAAAGGCAACACACGGCTTGACACCTGTTGTCCGCTTTTCTGTTGAAATACCTCCACACTGAAGAGCTGATTTTTTTGGTATTTTCACCAGGCATGTCAACGGCCATATTCCTCCCACGGACAACAGGTGTCTCCCCGGGTGCCTGACTTAAACAAACCACCTCACCATCAGAATCCTCCTGGTCAATTTCCTCCCCAGCGCCAGCAACACCCATATCCTCCTCATCCTGGTGTACTTCAACACTGACATCTTCAATCTGACTATCAGGAACTGGACTGCGGGTGCTCCTTCCAGCACTTGCAGGGGGCGTGCAAATGGTGGAAGGCGCATGCTCTTCACGTCCAGTGTTGGGAAGGTCAGGCATCGCAACCGACACACTTGGACTCTCCTTGTGGATTTGGGATTTCGAAGAACGCACAGTTCTTTGCGGTGCTTTTGCCAGCTTGAGTCTTTTCATTTTTCTAGCGAGAGGCTGAGTGCTTCCATCCTCGTGTGAAGCTGAACCACTAGCCATGAACATAGGCCAGGGCCTCAGCCGTTCCTTGCCACTCCGTGTGGTAAATGGCATATTGGCAAGTTTACGCTTCTCCTCCGACAATTTTATTTTAGGTTTTGGAGTCCTTTTTTTACTGATATTTGGTGTTTTGGATTTGACATGCTCTGTACTATGACATTGGGCATCGGCCTTGGCAGACGACGTTGCTGGCATTTCATCGTCTCGGCCATGACTAGTGGCAGCTGCTTCAGCACGAGGTGGAAGTGGATCTTGATCTTTCCCTAATTTTGGAACCTCAACATTTTTGTTCTCCATATTTTAATAGGCACAACTAAAAGGCACCTCAGATAAACAATGGAGATGGATGGATACTAGTATACTTATGGATGGACTGCCGAGTGCCGACACAGAGGTAGCTACAGCCGTGGACTACCGTACTGTGTCTGCTGCTAATATAGACTGGATGATAATGAGATGAAATCAATATATATATATATATATATATGTATGTATATATAATATCACTAGTACTGCAGCCGGACAGGTAGATAATATATTTATTAGGTAATGATGACTGATGACGGACCTGCTGGACACTGTCAGCTCAGCAGCACCGCAGACTGCTACAGTAAGCTACTATACTATAGTAGTATGTACAAAGAAGAAAGAAAAAAAAAACCACGGGTAGGTGGTATACAATTATGGATGGACTGCCGAGTGCCGACACAGAGGTAGCTACAGCCGTGGACTAACATACTGTTTCTGCTGCTAATATAGACTGGATGATTGATAATGAGATGAAATCAATATATATATGTATGTATATATAATATCACTAGTACTGCAGCCGGACAGGTAGATAATATATTTATTAGGTAATGATGACTGATGACGGACCTGCTGGACACTGTCAGCTCAGCAGCACTGCAGACTACTACAGTAAGCTACTATACTATAGTAGTATGTACAAAGAAGAAAGAAAAAAAAAACCACGGGTAGGTGGTATACAATTATGGATGGACTAACGAGTGCCGACACAGAGGTAGCTACAGCCGTGGACTAACGTACTGTGTCTGCTGCTAATATAGACTGGATGATTGATAATGAGATGAAATCAATATATATATGTATGTATATATAATATCACTAGTACTGCAGCCGGACAGGTAGATAATATATTTATTAGGTAATGATGACTGATGACGGACCTGCTGGACACTGTCAGCTCAGCAGCACCGCAGACTGCTACAGTAAGCTACTATACTATAGTAGTATGTACAAAGAAGAAAGAAAAAAAAAACCACGGGTAGGTGGTATACAATTATGGATGGACTGCCGAGTGCCGACACAGAGGTAGCTACAGCCGTGGACTAACGTACTGTGTCTGCTGCTAATATAGACTGGATGATTGATAATGAGATGAAATCAATATATATATGTATGTATATATAATATCACTAGTACTGCAGCCGGACAGGTAGATAATATATTTATTAGGTAATGATGACTGATGACGGACCTGCTGGACACTGTCAGCTCAGCAGCACCGCAGACTGCTACAGTAAGCTACTATACTATAGTAGTATGTACAAAGAAGAAAGAAAAAAAAAACCACGGGTAGGTGGTATACAATTATGGATGGACTGCCGAGTGCCGACACAGAGGTAGCTACAGCCGTGGACTAACGTACTGTGTCTGCTGCTAATATAGAGTCTAGACTGGATGATAAATTATTGATAATGAGATGAAATCAATATAATATCACTAGTACTGCAGCCGGACAGGTACTATATATATTTATTATGTAATGACTGATGACGGACCTGCTGGACACTGTCAGGTCAGCACAGCACCGCAGACTGCTACAGTAAGCTACTATAGTAGTATGTATAAAGAAGAATGAAAAAAAAAAAACACGGGTAGGTGGTATACAATATTATATATATATATATATATATATATATTATATACAATTATATATATATATATATATATATATATTAAACTGGTGGTGATTGATTATTAAACTGGTGGTCAGGTCACGTTGCAACTTGCAACTAGTACTCCGAGGCCTAAGCAGACAATCACAAAATATATTATTATACTGGTGGTCAGTGTGGTCACAACAATGGCAGTGTGGCACTGACTCTGGCAGCAAAAGTGTGCACTGTACGTTATATGTACTCCTGAGTCCTGCTCTCAGACTCTAACTGCTCCCCACTGTCAGTGTCTCCCCCACAAGTCAGATAATACACTTACAGTCACACTATCTAATCTATAAATATCACTTCAGCAAGTAGTATAGTAGTACAGGTTGAGTCTCCCTTATCCAAAATGCTTGGGACCAGAGGTACTTTGGATATGGGATTTTTCCGTATTTTGGAATAATTGCATACCATAGTGAGATATCATGGTGATGGGACCTAAATCTAAGCACAGAATGCATTTATGTTGCATATACACCTTATACAGACAGCCTGAAGGTTATTTTAGCCAATATTTTTTAGAACTTTGTGCATTAAACAAAGTGTGCCTACATTCACACAATTCATTTATGTTTCATATACACCCTATTCACACAGCCCGAAGGTAATTTAATACAATATTTTTAATAACTTTGTGTATTAAACAAAGTTTGTGTACATTGAGACATCAAAAAACAAAGGTTTCACTATCTCACTCTCACTCAAAAAAGTCCGTATTTCGGAATATTCCGTATTTCGGAATATATGGATATGGGATACTCAACCTGTATACAGTATAGTAGTACTCCTCCTAATAATGCTCCCCAAAATATTGTGTCTCTCTCTTCTCTAAACGGAGAGGACGCCAGCCACGTCCTCTCCCTATGACTCTCAATGCACGTGTGAAAATGGCGGCGACGCGCGGCTCCTTATATAGAATCCGAGTCTCGCGATAGAATCCGAGCCTCTCGAGATGACGTTCGGGCGCGCTCGGGTTAGCCGAGCAAGGCGGGAAGATCCGAGCCTGCTCGGACCCGTGTAAAAAACCTGAAGTTCGGGCGGGTTCGGATTCAGAGGAACCGAACCTGCTCATCTCTAATCATTAGATGGTCTGGCCAGACAAAATAGTATATATCCGCTTCTGAGGAAGCCGCTGATACTGTGAGGAGGCGGGGAAAAGCATCAAGGCTTCAATGTACCAGACACCCACCACCCGGTCGGACATACTGTACAGCACCTATCCTGCAGCTTTCAGCACGGGAATATTCCGATAGTTGTCCCCAGGGATGGCTGTAACGAACAGATAAGCGGCCGAGGGTGGGAGGGGGGCAATCTTGTGCAGTGGAGGAGTTGGAGAGTGGTGAGATCACGGCTATATACTACTTTGTCTGGCCAGACCATTTAATGATTAGCTATTCTGAGTTTTACGAACGCAGTTTTGAGTCAACTTTATCTGAACAACTTGATATGAATTGGATGCAACATGTTTCTGAGACCAGTTACAAAATAGCTGTTGCTAATTGAGCCATAACTATTACACCTGCTGCAGGATCAGTCACTTTGTTTATTAATAACAAACATAGGAAATAATTTATGTCTAAACTTATTTTTATTGTGTGTATGTAAAGTGGCCGGTGGTTGTTCTTACCAATCGGTGGTTGTGCGCTGTAACATTTCCTTTTCTCTTTGCAAGGTCTGAGTAACCCTTGAGTTAATGGCTGCAACAGGAATTAATTAGTTCAAGCACCTTGTCAATTGTGTGTTTGTCTTTATTTGTGACATGTATTTATTAACCAGCGCGTCACACGTGTGAAGTCACAAGTCTTATTTGCCTTCAGAGGTCATTTTATCCACCATTCCCGGTAACAATCAGCCATTACTGTGCATTATTCATGTCTAATTGCTCACATACAGGTGGTAATGCTGCTTATGACGGGTCACTGGACGGAGCATCCATTACATTGTGCATCACCATATTATTATAGATCCAGCAGAAATTACATGCGTACACCACAGGGGGCGCTCTCCTGGCAGTCTAACACAGAACTGGCTGGATAAATAGAAGCTTGATGCGGGGCACGCTGGCTGCCGGGGCCGGAGGGTGCTGCTCTGGGGGCCAGCATGGGTGCTCAGTAGCTCTGCCCCAGGGCACAGTGATGTCCAAGTTACCCCGGTACCCATCAGAGAAGACGGCAATGCAGTGTGACCAGAGAAACTGGACACAGAGCTCAGGACCTATCTCCCTACTAAGGTAAGTGTAAGGAGCAGATCTGATGGCAATATCATGTGGAATATTCAGATACCGCAGATACTGACCCATGACCCCTGGGATGATGACGGGGGTGTGGGTGACGTGGATGGACAGAAGTTGCGCAGAGAGTTGGAGACAGTGAGGACACATAAGGGGAAGCATCAGATAAGATCCCTCTTCTGCACAAGTTGCCATATAAACCACAGCTTGTGAAGACAAATGGGGGACTGTGCGCCATCTCAGGATGGCGTAGTTACACTCTTACTGCAAGTTCCTTAAAAAAATTGCTTTTTTGGAACTTGCTGAATGGTATCTGTGTCCGGGTTACGGTCGTTAGGTCGACACAGCTTAGGTCGACAGTCATTAGGTCGACCACTAAGGGTCGACATGCATTAGGTAGACATGTACTAGGTAGACAGGTCAAAAGATCGACATGAGATTTTCACTTTTTTTGTATTAATTTTTTTTCATACTTAACGATCCACGTGGACTACGATTGGAACGGTAACCTTGCCCGAAGCATAACGATCGAAGCGAGCCGTGCGAGGGGACATGGTGCACTAATTGGGGTTTCCCGTCACGTTACGAAGAATACAACGCCAAAAACAGTCCAAAAACCCATGTCGACCATTTGACCTGTCCATCTAGTACATGTTGACCTAAAGACCATGTCAACCTATCGTCCCTGTTGACATAATGCATGTCGACATTCCATGGTCGACCTAGTGACTGTCGACCTAAGTTGTGTCTATCCAACGACCCGTACACCTGTGTCAGGGACTTGCAGTCAGGGGAGGCAGGGGAGGTAGGAGGCAGTGCCTCCCCTGTCATAATGATTAAAATAATAAAAAGAAGATATAACAGAGTCTGCAATAAATATCTTCTTTTATTATTGTAATAATTTTTCCCCTCTTACTATGGCTGCATAGTTGGGCTGGGAGGCAGCGGGAGAGGTGCCTCCCGCTGCTAACACTAAAAGTCCGAGCAGCGGGGGGCGGGCAGGGGGCGGGGCACAGCAATGGGCTGTGAAAGCCCATTGAAAAATAATTGGGAAGCGGCACCTATACTGGTGCCGCAATGACAGGAGCGTGCATTCAGTCCCGATAAATGCACGTCCCTGTCCGTGCCCCAGCGGATCCAGTGCTGGATCCGCTGTCCAATCAGTAGCGAGCCCCCTTCGCGGCTGCAGCGAGCGCCGTGGGCTGTGTGGGCGCCCGCTGCAGACGGCGCCGCTGACTGACACTAGAGGTCATAATTGACCCCTAGTGTCTGAGCGGCGCTACTATGGGAGAGACGTCATGAGTCATGACATCTCTCCCATAGTAGAGACGAGCCGGCGGTCGGAGACGGAGGACAGCGCAGCAGGGGGGTCATTCCAAGTTGTTCGCTCGCTAGCTGCTTTTAGCAGCATTGCAAACGCTAGGCCGCCGCCCTCTGGGAGTGTATCTTAGTTTAGCAGAATAGCAAACGAAAGATTAGCAGAACTGCTACTAAATAATAATTCCCTGCAGTTTCTGAGTAGCTCCAGACCTACTCACAGACTGCGATCAGCTCAGTCCGTTTAGTTCCTGGTTTGACGTCACAAACACGCCCAGCGTTCGCCCAGCCACTCCCCCATTTCTCCAGACACTCCCGCATTTACCTGGCACGCCTGCGTTTTTTAGCACACTCCCGGAAAACGCTCAGTTACCATCCAGAAACGCCCCTTTCCTGTCAATCATTCACCGATCAGCAGAGCGACTGAAAAGCGCTGCACAGACAACAGCAAATCTACTAAGTTTTGGGTTAAATAATTTAGCGCATGCGCCCTCGTACCATGCGCATGTGCATTTAGCCACAAATCACAGCATAGCGAAAATCGGCAACGAGCGAATGACCATCCAGGAGTGGTAAGTATGTGTGTGTGTTTTTTTTTTAATGTGTTTGTGTTTGGGGCACTGGCACAGCTACCAGGGGCAGAGCAACTGGGGCACAACTGCAAGGGGCACAGCAACTGGTGCACAGCAACTGGGGGCACAACTACAAGGGGCACAGCAACTGGGGGCACAGCTACAAGGGGCACAATTACAGGGGTCACAACTACTGGGGGCAAAGCTACAGGGGGCAAAGCTACAGGGGGCACAGCGACTGAGGGCACAGTGACTGGGGTCACAACTACTGGGGGCACAGCTTCAGGGGGCAAAGCTACTGGGGGAACAGCTAAAGGGGGCACAGCGACTGGGGTCACAACTACTCGGGGCACAGCTATTGAGGCAAAGGTACAGGGGACACAGCTACAAGGGGCACAGCGACTGGGGTCACAACTACTAGGGGCAAAGCTACAGGGGCCACAGCAACTAAGGGCACCACTACTCAGGGCACTGCTACTAGGGGCACAGCTACAGGGGTCACAACTACTGGGGGCACAGCCACAAGGGGCACAGCTACTGGGGGCAAAGCTACAGGGGGCACAGCTACAAGGGGCACAGCAACTGGGGGCACTGATCGGAGTGTGATTGAAACTGGCCATTTTCTGGGAGTGTGCGGAAAAACGCAGGCGTTTGAGGGAAAAACATGGGAGTGTCTGGAGAAACGGGGGAGTGGCTGGGCGTGTGTGTGACGTCAAACCAGGAACGAAACTGACTGAACTGGTCGCTATTTGTGAGTAGGTCTGGAGCTACTCAGAAACTGCTAAGAAATTTCTATTCACAATTCTGCTATGCTAAGATACACTCCCAGAGGGCGGCGACCTAGCGTATGCAATGCTGCTAAAATCAGCTAGCGAGCGAACAACTCGGAATCACCCCCAATATACATTATAGCAGATTCCAGTCTGGCCTGTATGTGGTCAGGGCCGAAACTAGGGGGGGGCTAGGGGGGCAGGCGACCTGGGCGCCGGATTGGAGGGGGCGCCGAGACCCCCTAACACCCGCCGCGGCACTTTTATAACATTGAAACCCCCTTCTCCCGAGTGTTCAGCTCGGGGGGCGGGGTTTCGCGGAATGACGCGATTGCGTCGTGACGTCACGGCGCAAACGCGTCATTCCACGAAACCCCGCCGGAGGAGGGAGAAGGGGGAGCCGCGCAGACCGGACGAGGAGGGAGAGGCGGCTGAAGAGCGGCGAGAACCGCTTCAAATGTAAGTCAGCCCCTCTCCCTTCCTCTCTCTCTCTCTCCCTCCACCACCGTCCTGCCGCAATGTGTAAAATGGGGACCTGTGCCTGCCGCAATGTGTAAAATGGGGACCTGTGCCTGCCTCAATGTGTAAAATGGGGACACTTTTTCCTGCCACAATGTGTAAAATGGGGACACTTGCCAGCGTACTGTGTAAAATGGGGACCTGTGCCTGCCGCAATGTGTAAAATGGGGACACTTGCCAGCGTACTGTGTAAAATGGGGACCTGTGCCTGCCGCAATGTGTAAAATGGGGACACTTGCCAGCGTACTGTGTAAAATGGGGACCTGTGCCTGCCGCAATGTGTAAAATGGGGACACTTGCCAGCGTACTGTGTAAAATAGGGACCTGTGCCTGCCGCAATGTGTAAAATGGGGACACTTGCCAGCGTACTGTGTAAAATGGGGACCTGTGCCTGCCGCAATGTGTAAAATGGGGACACTTTTTCCTGCCGCAATGTGTAAAATGGGGACACTTTTTCCTGCCGCAATGTGTAAAATGGGGACACTTGCCAGCGTACTGTGTAAAATGGGGACACGTGCCTGCCGCAATGTGTCAAATGGGGACACTTTTTCCTGCCGCAATGTGTAAAATGGGGACACCTGTCTGCCGCAATGTGTAAAATGGGGTCACCTGTCTGCCGCAATGTGTAAAATGGGGAATGGGGACACTTGCCTGTCGTACTGTGTAAAATGGGGACACTTTTTCCTGGATATGAAGTTCATGTTAGAAAAGGCAATTTTTCAGGTAAAAAAGTTCTGAAAGAGATATATATATATACATATAATATTTTTATTCATGTATTTATTTATTTTAATTTTTTTTATTATTATTTTTATTTATTTATTGTAAAAGAATTTTTTTTTTTTTGCCGGGGGGGGGGGTGTCAAATGACTACCTTGCCCCGGGTGACAAAAATCCTAGTTTCGGCCCTGATGTGGTATTATCAAAAGTGTTGACCAGTCAGAAAGCGCTGGATGGTGGGATCAGACCCTGACATACCCTGACCTTTGAGCTCAGCTGTATCTCTGTGGACGTTTTCCTTGGCTCTTTTTCTATAATTCCCACCATCCTTCTGTTTAATCTGGGGCCAGTTATCCTCTTGCAGCCACATCCAGGACACAGTCTCATGGACTTTAAACTTCATAATAATATTTGCAGCTATAGTCACAGCGGCTTGGACATGGAGAGGAGTGCCGACAGCTTTGCCAGGCCCCGGTACAGGGAGGGGCATGGCCAATGGGGGGAGGTGTGGCCAGACCCCATCCTTAGAAAATATAAAAAAATTATCTTATGCTCAGACCCACACACGGGGCACCGGGGTGTGTGAGTGCGATCGCTCCCCCATGCAGGGAGAGGACTGACTGCTGCCTCTTACTCCAGCCCAGCACGCTGTGGAGAGAGGCTGCTGCATCAACAGTCCGTTCTCTCTCTCCCTTCCTGAAGTGTGGCTTACTGCAATTGGGAAAGGGGAGGGGGGTCAGTTGGACTAGGGCCCCGCAACAGGCCCGGGTAAAGAATACCCACTCCGCCATCTTGTTGCCAATGGACATGGTCTTATAGCCTTTACCTTTATTATGCAGGTGTATGCTTTTCTTTCTGATCTCAGACAATGCTATCCTTTGCTTTCTCTGGACCATGCTCAGTGTGGTGCACACAATGATACCAAACAGCAGAGCAACTACTTATCTCTATTTTTTGGCTGAATGACTGATTAGAAGAATGAAGAGATGGGTGATGCTAATTCAAGAAAGCAAACAGTATAAAATATCACTATAATCCAATTATTTATTATCTTTTCTATGGGGTACCAAATCTGTCTAAAGCCTGGTGCAAACTAGGTGATCCCCGCGGACGCTGATATTGGTGGCGGCAGCGATGGTGGGGGGCTGTCGTTAACGAGAACCTCCCTCGTCTGTACATGTTCATTGAGTGTACACACTGGACGAGATTGTGAAATACCTCGCTCAGATTGGCCCTTCTGAACGAGATCTTTTGCTTTCTCTTCTAGTGTGTATGGGGCTTAAGCATATTTGTATATCTCCTATATAATAGCCCAGATCTGTGACTCTGTGCCTGTGTGTATAACGCTGGGCGTGGCTAGAAGCTCTCATTGGGTTAGCAGCAGGTCTATCACACCCAGTCCACAGCTGATTGGGCGAGAAATGCCCTCCCACACAGGTTACATCCAATGGGAGGCTCTGCCCTTTGGCTGCTGTGTTTTCCCAGAGCAGGATTAACAATGGGGCTGATGGAGCTGCAGCTCCAGGTACACACCCCAAAATAGGCCCACTGCATCTGCAGCATCATACCCTCCAACAATTTACACATAAAAATGGCTACAAATTCAAAAAGGGGGCGTGGCCACGGGTACAGTGCCGTGATCACGCCCCTTTTCCTACACTTTCAATGGGAGTTTGGAGAGCCAAAAATTGGTACAGACCATAAAATAGGGACTGTACCTGCCAAAAAGGTGCAGCTGGAGGGTATGCCACTGCATCTGCAGCAAGTCTCTGCACTGTAGATAGGTGGAAAAAAATCCTTTTACTGCAGCGTCCTATAGGGGTCATTCCGACCCGTACGCACGCTGCACTTTTTTGCAGCCGTGTGAACGGGTCAGAACTGCGCATGCATGCGGGTGGAAATGCGCAGGAGCATCGCTGCCTGGCGATGCCCGTCACCGGGCAGTGACGAGAATATCGAATAAAGCATTCACAGCAGCGAATGCAAGAAGATTGACAGGAAGAGGACGGCCGGAGGCATCAACTGCCCGTTTTCAGGGAGTGTCCGTCTGAACGCAGGCGTGCCCAGCCGTTTCCAGGGAGGGATCCTGACGTCAGCTCCGTCCTGGATGATCGCAGTGGGTGAGTAAGTCCTGAGCTGTGCAGAGACTGCAAAAACTTTTGTTTGTGCAGCTCTCTGCACAAGCGTTTGCAGCCCTGTAGGCGGCGACTACTTGATCGCAGCAGCGCTAAAAGTAGCCTGCTAGCGATCAGGTCGGAATGACCCCCAATGTCCTGCTGCCAGTCCACCTGCCCCCTCCGACATCAATAATCCCCACTCCGTAGGGCGGCGCAGGTGGAACGAAAGCTGCTGCGGCCACCGGCATAGATGTGTATGAAAGCGGTGCAGCGGAAGGCTTTCATAGCCCTCCCTGCGCTGCATACTCTCTGAGCCCTGGAGCCTCCTCTGCGCGTGATGTTACAGAAGTGCCTCCCCACCACAGCCGCGCCCACATCCCCAGAGGCCCTGACTCAGCAACACAGCACCTGGGCTGCCAGCCTGGAAGCCGCGAGATGGCTAATGTAATGGATAGAGTGGCTGATATCGCGGAGGGTAATGTCTGGACGCTGAATCAATGTAAAAGGTGACAGTGCTGTGCAGTGCAGTGGGTGTGCAGTGTCACTGACACTGCACAGCACTCTCACCTTTTACATTGATTCAGCGAGTCAGTCAGTTCTGCCAGCCAGTCACTATTGTTAGTGCCGGTGTCCCAACGCGCCACATTACAGGGAAGAAGATGCACTAAATAAACTATAGCTCCGGTGCTAGGGGCTGCTGGGAGCTGAAGTTTATTGAGTGCATCTTCTTCTGGACCCCCTCCCCCAACTGTGGCACCCACGCACCTGCCTCTTCCCCACCTGTGCCACCACCGCACCAGCCCCACCTGTAGCACCACTGCTACTGCCCCTCCCCCACACATGGCACCCCCTCCCCCATCCGTACCACCCCCGAACCACCTCCCCCATCTGCACCTCTCCCTCACCCACCACTCCCCAACCACAGCACCTACTAGGTGATTCATCAGGCCCTGCGTGCACTGTTCACGCCATTGCAAGAGGCTACGACCCCTTAACCATTGCACACCCTTTGTCCGTGCAATATTTAACCACTCACACAATTATGATTGAAGGTAATACTCCATATAATACAAATATTGCATGCCACAAGGGTTAATGGGGCGTAGCCCCATATGACGGTGTGAAGAGCGCCCGTAGGGCGCGATGAATCATCTGGTATATCTTAGTAACCTACTTTTGTCTCCTCACTGCTGCCCACTTTGGGGGCCGGGGGCCGGTCTGTCACATTATTAGGCCCCAACATAGGAAAAATGCTGCAATTTGTAGGTCCAAGGACAGGGACGGGGTGTAATTATGCAAATAGCATCACTGAATCCCACCCCCTCTGCCCGGAACCACCATTATGGTGATTTTCTCCACATCCTGCCTGATGGGAAGCGGGTAGGATGCGGGAGAGACGCTTACTCTTCTGGGGGTGCAGGAGCTACCCAAAATATTGTGAGTATCCTGCAACATCTGAGAGTAGGTGAGTATGATATAGATATAGCTTATGTGCATTATCAAGTAGCAGAAATATGAGAGTAGGTGAGTATGAGAGCATAGGCGTGCACAGCACGTTTTATTAGGGGGTACACCGTCGGGAGGGGTGTGTCTAGCACCGCCTTTTGGGCGTGTCTAGCGCCATCTATTGATGGTCAACACAATATAAAATATCCACCCTTGTACCAATCCTAATAAAGCAGATACATTGGGGGTAATTCTGAGTTGATCGCAGCAGGAACTTTGTTAGCAGTTGGGCAAAACCATGTGCACTGCAGGAGGGGCAGATATAACATGTGCAGAGAGAGTTAGATTTGGTTGGGTTATATATTGTTTCTGTGCAGGGTAAATACTGGCTGCTTGATTTTTACACAGCAATTTAGATTGCAGATTGAACACACCACACCCAAATCTAACTCTCTCTGCACGCTGTTTTTGTACATGGAGGTGGAGTCGAGAGTTTGAAAGCCGGTGGCAGTGGCATCCTTGATTAACCCAGGTGTCCGGTCAGTAATGCAGTCCTGACAGGGTGCAGCACAGAGGCGACAGTAATCAGCCTGCTCGGCGATCGCTGCATCAGGCATGTGAGATCGGGGTATGTACAGTGGTGCACGCAGGGGGGGTTTCTGAGTACCCAGAACCCCCCCCCCCCCCTCTGTTAGGGCAAATTCTTGTTTTCAGAGACAGAGACAGCTTTGTCTCCGTCTCAATATAAACCGCGATGATCGCAACCGCTACCGCAATCACAGCTGAACTTCCGGAAGCAGCCGCATGTGCAGCGCCCAGGAGGACTAGGCATCGTCATGCATGGTGCGGCTGCTTCCGGAAGATGGAAGAAGGCCCGCATCAGAGACCCCACCAGCGGAGAGAACGGACCGGCAGCCACACAGAGAGCCCCCTCCAGCCGGCACACTCACCCCTCGGCGGCCGGCGTAGAGCGTGGACTGCAGTCAGTGACAGTGAGTCATGTCACTCCTGCTGCAGAAATCTGCGCTGTGGATATTACAGGCTCCTCTGATGGGAGCCTTCACGGACACTGCCTGTCAGACTCCGGCAGCTCTGAGCACACACAGCAGCCCTCCCCCATGCTGGGAACAGGGGGAGGGACACAGTGCAGTAGGGTCTGAAGGAGGGAGAGCTGGCCTGTGATGATTGAGAAGGTATGCTCCCCCTGTACAACATGTGTGTGTGTCAGTGTGCATCAGGTCCCTATACAGTGTGTGTGTGTGTGTGTGTGTGTGTGTGTGTGTGTGTGTGTGTGTGTGTGTGTGTCAGTGTGCATCAGGTCCCTATACAGTGTGTGTGTGGGTGTCAGTGTGCATCAGGTCCCTATACAGTGTGTGTGTGTGTGTGTGTGTGTGTGTGTGTGTGTGTGTGTGTGTGTGTGTGTCAGTGTGCATCTGGTCCCTATACAGTGTGTGTGCGTGTGTGTCGGTGTGCATCTGGTCCCTATACAGTGTGTGTGTCAGTGTGCATCTGGTCCCTATACAGTGTGTGTGTCAGTGTGCATCTGGTCCCTATACAGTGTGTGTGTGTGTGTGTGTGTGTGTGTGTGTGTGTGTGTGTGTGTCAGTGTGCATCTGGTCCCTATACAGTGTGTGTGCGTGTGTGTCGGTGTGCATCTGGTCCCTATACAGTGTGTGTGTCAGTGTGCATCTGGTCCCTATACAGTGTGTGTGTGTGTGTGTGTGTGTGTGTGTGTGTGTGTGTCAGTGTGCATCTGGTCCCTATACAGTGTGTGTGCGTGTGTGTCGGTGTGCATCTGGTCCCTATACAGTGTGTGTGTCAGTGTGCATCTGGTCCCTATACAGTGTGTGTGTGTGTGTGTGTGTGTGTGTGTGTGTGTGTGTGTGTGTGTGTGTGTGTGTGTGTGTAGTAAATAAATGGAGAGTGCACGTGTAAGTGGTTAATAAGCACACTCTTTACATAAAACATATGCTCACGTACATTCAAATGTAAAATGAACGGCATGAATGGATCGCTGCAACTTAGCTGCTCCGGTTGTAATGCAGACTTGTCTCAGCGTCCGCTCTGGTCTCGGCAGATGACGTCACAGCGTCCACGTCTAGGCTATGCCAACGCATTTCGTCCAATGGGTGACTTCGTCAGGGGGAATGTACGTGAGCATATGTTGTAAGTAAAGATTGTACTTTTTAACCACTTACAAGTGCGCTCCCCATTTGTTTACCAGTTGTTCTTGCGATACTCGGAGAGCTTGGAGGGATCAGAGCAACATTTTGGACATTTTAAACTCTGGAGCCTGAGGGACTTTGTGCGCAAGGACTGATTTGTGTGTGTGTATATATATATATAAGAGCCCATGAGGCAGCACTCCCATATGTAAATAACAGCCCCGATGCCTTCCGATGGTGCCCACCGGCCAGGAGCCCAAATATAGCAAGTGGTGTCGGCAGCACTCCGGTAAAGAAAAGTCTTTTCACTACCTTAGTGTCGCCAACACCACTTCCTATATATGTATATTTTACATATATATTTAAAATATGGAAACCCCCCCAAGTAAATCCTGCGTTTGCCCCTGGGGTACAGGGGTAACTGCCAGTGAGCCCCAATGCCTGGGGGCCCCTCCTCTAGGGATCATGTTCCAGACTGTGTACATGAATTATACATGTAACCCTTACTTCACCTCACAGGGTTACTTTCTACATAGGACAGAGTGCCTCCACCCAAGCAGTGTTTGTTCCAACCCAGGCTTGCTTGGGAAAGCTATTATAAGTAATGTTATATTTACTTGGTCTTGTGTGGGTTGAGTAAGATGTTCACTGTACCTTTTATGTCTGCTTATGTTTTTCAGATTCGGATATTCAGATGACTGAAACAACGGATCCCATTCAACGGTAAGTATTTATTAATAGGACGTTAATACCTTCTCATGTTCTTGGGTTCACCGAATAAACACTTATTTACTTTAGGTTAACAGTACATTACCAATTCTTACAAGCATTTGAAATCATTACCCACAGAATAATGATATAATTTACCAACATATATGTCTATACATAAATTGTTACCTTTTCTACCATACAACAACTTATTTCAACTAGGTTTATCAGATAGATTAATAATACAGTTACTATAACCTTATAATTCACACTGCAGTCTCAGTTTTATGTGTTGGGTATACCCTTTGTTTATCGTTGGTGCACTGTTGGGGCCCAAGTTACCTTATTTACTCTTGTTGTAGTCGTCACATTAGGATGAATGAATTACTAGTAGGGTTCATAAAGATTAGAGGGAAATATATATACATCTTCTGGGTCACAAATTCCGAAGTAGTATGATGTCCAGTACTTCAAATCTACTGATCGCTACGTATCGATGGCCTAGCGTGGGTCTGATGATCTTCTCTTAGCTGCTTTCAAGTACAGTCTTAGGCGACAACGGAGAAGGGTACTTGTCTCTTGCTGCATATATAACTATCCTTGTTATCCATGGAGATTATACTATTAGGGGTATCTGCTTTCAATCTCCTCCAATATTTATAACTTTCCAATGCTTCCGTAGCTCTATCCTGGTGACTATTAGGTTAAATGCAGTCAAAGGGGCCAGCGATAAATACAATGATACCCCCAGTGCAAAAGTATCTCATCCCTCTGTGTAGAATCTCTGTGTATAATATCCTACAGTACCTCAGCCCTCGTGCTGACTTAACAATTGTATGTAGCAATACAAGGAGTATTTCATGGGGGTTACAGAATATCTTCCTTTATTTAGATTATTGCACTGCACTACTGAAGAGAGAATGTATCGGTATAGTTTATGTCCAGCACCGGTTTTCCACTGATACTTATAAGGAACACAAGTCTATTTATGTTCTATATTCTTTATCATTAGCAGTCTCTGTCCCTCATGCCAAGCACTCCTCCCCCAGATCTGGGCTGAACTCAGTATGTTAATATAGGGGCTGGCTCTCCTCTTCCCCTGCAGACTCAACTGGCTAGTACTCCCAACTTTCCCTGAGTTCTATGAGGTGAGTATGGGCACAGTCTCTGTATTATACTCCGAACTGACTATACACCATAATGTCACCTCAGGTGATTATCTCTCTCCCTGCTGGGTGGATGTTTTAGCGCGATGTCTCCTCACCGGTCACCCGCTCCGTGTACCCCGATCGCTGCTTCCACCATCCTCTCCCTTCCCAGTCTCGTCAGCAGCGGCCTTCTCTGGTATAGAGTCCCTCCACTTCTCCTCAGCGTCGCCGTCAGTTAGATCTCCGCCTTTCTTCCAATCGGTGCTCCCCCTGCTCCGGTGGCCGCAGTCCAGTCCTCTTGGTCCGGGTTCACTACCGCTTCTGGTCCCGGTCAATCAACTGACTTCCCCGCTCTCCACAGCGGTGCCTCTGTCAGCTCTCTCCGTTCTCCTCCTGTCAGATCTGTCTCCTTCGCTCCGTTTTTTTTCCCCCCCACGGAGTAACAGTCCCTTAACCCCGCGTGCTGCATGCTCGCTCCCCTCTCTGCACACAGCACTTTTGTTTTAGCTCGAGGACACTCAGAAGAATTTACCCCAGTTCCCGGGGGCATTTACATTTACCACCTGTCTACCACCATTGGTGCATAACACATACTTACATGTATTCATACTGTAATTATGTATCATATATATCCATATATATATATATATTTTCCCATAAATAATAAATCTATATCAGTCATTAAGTGTCAGGGTTATACCATATAATACTACCCACCATAGATAGTAACTAATTTGTCACTGTAAACCCCATATTAGGGTTACATACATTATACTTATGTTACATTATCCTGCACAGGACTATGGTGTATTCTCTACAGTGCATTGCTGTTATTACTCTGGTACATTATCATGCACGCACTAGCAGTATATACGGTATATATTTATCAAGGGGCCATGCACGCTCTAATGGTTAGGCAAACCAATGTGGTGGCAGGCCACACCCTCTCTGGATACTGGCCACACCCCCTCTGGAGACTTGCTACACCCCTATACATGGCCTCCTACCATAGCATCCGCCCCGGTGGGCCCCTAATGCCTCAGTCCGATACTGTCTGTGTCTACCTGTAATAAATCAGGTATTACCAAAAAGAAATAAAAGACATAATCAGCATACATTATTATTCAATGCTATAAGATAACATCAGAACAGAACACGCCCACTCATACTAGGAAGAAAATGCGCTTTTTCCAAGATACATTTTGTGATTACATTGATCTCCAACTCTGAATAAGGCCCAATGTGTATCTTTATCAGTCATACATATTATCTGTGTCCCTAAAGGGGGTACACGCGGAGATATCCGTGCATAAATTCTAAGCAATCTGACTAGATTGCTTAGAACTTAAGCACGGAAATCTCTGTGTGTTGCCCCACAGTGATAGTGATGCACGTCCCCGCACGTCGCTGTCGCCGGTGCTAGATTGAGCCTGCGTGCAGACCAGGGGCATAGCCAGAACTTTGTGGGCCCCATAGCAACATTTTGAAGGGGCCCCCGTCCCAATGCTTCTAGAGACACTTCTCTGCAGCAGTTGTTAATGTTATGCCCTACATTAGTGCCCTAGTTCATTTTCTGAACCATAGTAGAGCCTCATTAATGTTATGCCCCATAGTAGTGCCCTAGTTTCTTTTATGAATCACAGTAGTGCTTAAGTTCCCCCTATGTCACAATTCAGAGCTGCCAGTACACATTATGCCGCACAGTACCCCCAATTCACATTATGATATATAGTGCTCACTGTTCACATTGTGCCTCATTACAGTGCCCCGGTTCATATTATATAACATTAAAATGCCCTCCAGTTCATTTTATACCACACTACAATGAGCAGGCCCAGGGGCATACCTAGATATATTGCAGGCCCAAAGGAAAAGGTCTGAAAGAACCCCTACATACCACCAAATGACAAAAAAATAAGAATTTACTTACCGATAATTCTATTTCTCGTAGTCCGTAGTGGATGCTGGGAACTCCGTAAGGACCATGGGGAATAGCGGCTCCGCAGGAGACTGGGCACAAAAGTAAAAGCTTTAGGACTACCTGGTGTGCACTGGCTCCTCCCCCTATGACCCTCCTCCAAGCCTCAGTTAGGATACTGTGCCTGGTAGAGATGAGCGCCGGAAATTTTTCGGGTTTTGTGTTTTGGTTTTGGGTTCGGTTCCGCGGCCGTGTTTTGGGTTCGACCGCGTTTTGGCAAAACCTAACCAAATTTTTTTTGTCGGATTCGGGTGTGTTTTGGATTCGGGTGTTTTTTCCAAAAAAACTAAAAAACAGCTTAAATCATAGAATTTGGGGGTCATTTTGATCCCATAGTATTATTAACCTCAAAAACCATCATTTCCACTCATTTTCAGTCTATTCTGAATACCTCACACCTCACAATATTATTTTTAGTCCTAAAATTTGCACCAAGGTCGCTGGATGACTAAGCTAAGCGACCCTAGTGGCCGACACAAACACCTGGCCCATCTAGGAGTGGCACTGCAGTGTCACACAGGATGTCCCTTCCAAAAAACCCTCCCCAAACAGCACATGACGCAAAGAAAAAAAGAGGCGCAATGAGGTAGCTGTGTGAGTAAGATAAGCGACCCTAGTGGCCGACACAAACACCGGGCCCATCTAGGAGTGGCACTGCAGTGTCACGCAGGATGTCCCTTCCAAAAAACCCTCCCCAAACAGCACATGACGCAAAGAAAAAAAGAGGCGCAATGAGGTAGCTGTGTGAGTAAGATAAGCGACCCTAGTGGCCGACACAAACACCGGGCCCATCTAGGAGTGGCACTGCAGTGTCACGCAGGATGTCCCTTCCAAAAAACCCTCCCCAAACAGCACATGACGCAAAGAAAAAAAGAGGCGCAATGAGGTAGCTGTGTGAGTAAGATAAGCGACCCTAGTGGCCGACACAAACACCGGGCCCATCTAGGAGTGGCACTGCAGTGTCACGCAGGATGGCCCTTCCAAAAAACACTCCCCAAACAGCACATGACGCAAAGAAAAAAAGAGGCGCAATGAGGTAGCTGTGTGAGTAAGATAAGCGACCCTAGTGGCCGACACAAACACCGGGCCCATCTAGGAGTGGCACTGCAGTGTCACGCAGGATGTCCCTTCCAAAAAACCCTCCCCAAACAGCACATGACGCAAAGAAAAAAAGAGGTGCAATGAGGTAGCTGTGTGAGTAAGATAAGCGACCCTAGTGGCCGACACAAACACCGGGCCCATCTAGGAGTGGCACTGCAGTGTCACGCAGGATGGCCCTTCCAAAAAACACTCCCCAAACAGCACATGACGCAAAGAAAAATTAAAGAAAAAAGAGGTGCAAGATGGAATTGTCCTTGGGCCCTCCCACCCACCCTTATGTTGTATAAACAGGACATGCACACTTTAACCAACCCATCATTTCAGTGACAGGGTCTGCCACACGACTGTGACTGATATGACGGGTTGGTTTGGACCCCCACCAAAAAAGAAGCAATTAATCTCTCCTTGCACAAACTGGCTTTACAGAGGCAAGATGTCCACCTCATCATCATCCTCCGATATATCACCGTGTACATCCCCCTCCTCACAGATTATCAATTCGTCCCCACTGGAATCCACCATCTCAGCTCCCTGTGTACTTTGTGGAGGCAATTGCTGCTGGTCAATGTCTCCGCGGAGGAATTGATTATAATTCATTTTAATGAACATCATCTTCTCCACATTTTCTGGATGTAACCTCGTACGCCGATTGCTGACAAGGTGAGCGGCGGCACTAAACACTCTTTCGGAGTACACACTTGTGGGAGGGCAACTTAGGTAGAATAAAGCCAGTTTGTGCAAGGGCCTCCAAATTGCCTCTTTTTCCTGCCAGTATAAGTACGGACTGTGTGACGTGCCTACTTGGATGCGGTCACTCATATAATCCTCCACCATTATTTCAATGTTGAGAGAATCATATGCAGTGACAGTAGACGACATGTCCGTAATCGTTGTCAGGTCCTTCAGTCCGGACCAGATGTCAGCATCAGCAGTCGCTCCAGACTGCCCTGCATCACCGCCAGCGGGTGGGCTCGGAATTCTGAGCCTTTTCCTCGCACCCCCAGTTGCGGGAGAATGTGAAGGAGGAGATGTTGACAGGTCGCGTTCCGCTTGACTTGACAATTTTCTCACCAGCAGGTCTTTCAACCCCAGCAGACTTGTGTCTGCCGGAAAGTCAGAGAGATCCAAGGTAGGCTTTAAATCTAGGATCGAGCACGGTGGCCAAAATGTAGTGCTCTGATTTCAACAGATTGACCACCCGTGAATCCTTGTTAAGCGAATTAAGGGCTCCATCCACAAGTCCCACATGCCTAGCGGAATCGCTCCGTGTTAGCTCCTCCTTCAATGTCTCCAGCTTCTTCTGCAAAAGCCTGATGAGGGGAATGACCTGACTCAGGCTGGCAGTGTCTGAACTGACTTCACGTGTGGCAAGTTCAAAGGGCATCAGAACCTTGCACAACGTTGAAATCATTCTCCACTGCGCTTGAGACAGGTGCATTCCACCTCCTATATCGTGCTCAATTGTATAGGCTTGAATGGCCTTTTGCTGCTCCTCCAACCTCTGAAGCATATAGAGGGTTGAATTCCACCTCGTTACCACTTCTTGCTTCAGATGATGGCAGGGCAGGTTCAGTAGTTTTTGGTGGTGCTCCAGTCTTCTGTACGTGGTGCCTGTACGCCGAAAGTGTCCCGCAATTCTTCTGGCCACCGACAGCATCTCTTGCACGCCCCTGTCGTTTTTAAAAAAATTCTGCACCACCAAATTCAAGGTATGTGCAAAACATGGGACGTGCTGGAATTTGCCCATATTTAATGCACACACAATATTGCTGGCGTTGTCCGATGCCACAAATCCACAGGAGAGTCCAATTGGGGTAAGCCATTCCGCGATGATCTTCCTCAGTTGCCGTAAGAGGTTTTCAGCTGTGTGCGTATTCTGGAAAGCGGTGATACAAAGCGTAGCCTGCCTAGGAAAGAGTTGGCGTTTGCGAGATGCTGCTACTGGTGCCGCCGCTGCTGTTCTTGCGGCGGGAGTCCATACATCTACCCAGTGGGCTGTCACAGTCATATAGTCCTGACCCTGCCCTGCTCCACTTGTCCACATGTCCGTGGTTAAGTGGACATTGGGTACAACTGCATTTTTTAGGACACTGGTGAGTCTTTTTCTGACGTCCGTGTACATTCTCGGTATAGCCTGCCTAGAGAAGTGGAACCTAGATGGTATTTGGTAACAGGGGCACACTACCTCAAGAAATTGTCTAGTTCCCTGTGAACTAACGGCGGATACCGGACGCACGTCTAACACCAACATAGTTGTCAAGGCCTCAGTTATCCGCTTTGCAGCAGGATGACTGCTGTGATATTTCATCTTCCTCGCAAAGGACTGTTGGACAGTCAATTGCTTACTGGAAGTAGTACAAGTGGGCTTACGACTTCCCCTCTGGGATGACCATCGACTCCCAGCAGCAACAACAGCAGCGCCAGCAGCAGTAGGCATTACACTCAAGGATGCACCGGAGGAATCCCAGGCAGGAAAGGACTCGTCAGAATTGCCAGTGACATGGCCTGCAGGACTATTGGCATTCCTGGGGAAGGAGGAAATTGACACTGAGGGAGTTGGTGGGGTGGTTTGCGTGAGCTTGGTTACAAGAGGAAGGGATTTACTGGTCAGTGGATTGCTTCCGCTGTCGCCCAAAGTTTTTGAACTTGTCACTGACTTATTATGAATGCGCTGCAGGTGACGTATAAGGGAGGATGTTCCGAGGTGGTTAACGTCCTTACCCCTACTTATTACAGCTTGACAAAGGCAACACACGGCTTGACACCTGTTGTCCGCATTTCTGTTGAAATACTTCCACACCGAAGAGCTGATTTTTTTGGTATTTTCACCAGGCATGTCAGTGGCCATATTCCTCCCACGGACAACAGGTGTCTCCCCGGGTGCCTGACTTAAACAAACCACCTCACCATCAGAATCCTCCTGGTCAATTTCCTCCCCAGCGCCAGCAACACCCATATCCTCCTCATCCTGGTGTACTTCAACACTGACATCTTCAATCTGACTATCAGGAACTGGACTGCGGGTGCTCCTTCCAGCACTTGCAGGGAGCGTGCAAATGGTGGAAGGCGCATGCTCTTCACGTCCAGTGTTGGGAAGGTCAGGCATCGCAACCGACACAATTGGACTCTCCTTGTGGATTTGGGATTTCGAAGAACGCACAGTTCTTTGCGGTGCTACTGCTTTTGCCAGCTTGAGTCTTTTCATTTTTCTAGCGAGAGGCTGAGTGCTTCCATCCTCATGTGAAGCTGAACCACTAGCCATGAACATAGGCCAGGGCCTCAGCCGTTCCTTGCCACTCCGTGTGGTAAATGGCATATTGGCAAGTTTACGCTTCTCCTCCGACAATTTTATTTTAGGTTTTGGAGTCCTTTTTTTACTGATATTTGGTGTTTTGGATTTGACATGCTCTGTACTATGACATTGGGCATCGGCCATGGCAGACGACGTTGCTGGCATTTCATCGTCTCGGCCATGACTAGTGGCAGCAGCTTCAGCACGAGGTGGAAGTGGATCTTGATCTTTCCCTAATTTTGGAACCTCAACATTTTTGTTCTCCATATTTTAATAGGCACAACTAAAAGGCACCTCAGGTAAACAATGGAGATGGATGGATACTAGTATACAATTATGGATGGAGTGCCGACACAGAGGTAGCTACAGCCGTGGACTACCGTACTGTACTGTGTCTGCTGCTAATATAGACTGGATGATAATGAGATGTAGTATGTATAAAGAAGAAAGAAAAAAAAAAACACGGGTAGGTGGTATACAATTATGGATGGACTGCCGAGTGCCGACACAGAGGTAACTACAGCCGTGGACTACCGTACTGTACTGTGTCTGCTACTAATATAGACTGGATGATAATGAGATGTAGTATGTATAAAGAAGAAAGAAAGAAAAAACCACGGGTAGGTGGTATACAATTATGGATGGACTGCCGAGTGCCGACACAGAGGTAGCTACAGCCGTGGACTACCGTACTGTACTGTGTCTGCTGCTAATATAGACTGGATGATAATGAGATGTAGTATGTATAAAGAAGAAAGAAAAAAAAAACACGGGTAGGTGGTATACAATTATGGATGGACTGCCGAGTGCCGACACAGAGGTAGCTACAGCCGTGGACTACCGTACTGTACTGTGTCTGCTGCTAATATAGACTGGATGATAATGAGATGTAGTATGTATAAAGAAGAAAGAAAAAAAAAACCACGGGTAGGTGGTATACAATTATGGATGGACTGCCGAGTGCCGACACAGAGGTAGCTACAGCCGTGGACTACCGTACTGTGTCTGCTGCTAATATAGACTGGATGATAATGAGATGTAGTATGTATAAAGAAGAAAGAAAAAAAAAACCACGGGTAGGTGGTATACAATTATGGATGGACTGCCGAGTGCCGACACAGAGGTAGCTACAGCCGTGAACTACCGTACTGTGTCTGCTGCTAGTATAGACTGGATGATAAATAATGATATAAAAAATATATATATATCACTACTGCAGCCAGACAGGTATATATTATATAATGACGGACCTGCTGGACACTGTCAGCAGAATGAGTTTTTTATAGAATAAAAAAACACCACACAAGTCACACGACGAGTGTTTAACTTTTTCAGGCAGACAATCACAATATACTGGTGGTCAGTGTGGTCACTGGTCAGTCACACTGGCAGTGGCACTCTGGCAGCAAAAGTGTGCACTGTTTAATATGTACTCCTGGCTCCTGCTATAACCTATAACTGCTCCCCAGTCTCCCCCACAATTAAGCTGTGTGAGCACAGTCAGATATTATACATAGATGATGCAGCACACTGGGCTGAGCACAGATATGGTATGTGACTGAGTCACTGTGTATCGTTTTTTTTCAGGCAGAGAACGGATTATATTAAATAATAATAAAACCGCACTGGTGGTCACTGGTCAGTCACTAGTATAACTAACTACTATCAGCAAAATTCTGCACTCTCTGAGTACTCCTCCTAAGCTCCAGTAAATGAAGTGTCTCACTCTCACTCTCCTATCTATTTTTAAACAGAGAGGACGCCAGCCACGTCCTCTCCCTATCAATCTCAATGCACATGTGAAAATGGCGGCGACGCGCGGCTCCTTACATAGAATCCGAGTCTCGCGATAGAATCCGAGCCTCGCGAGAATCCGACAGCGTGATGATGACGTTCGGGCGCGCTCGGGTTAACCGAGCAAGGCGGGAAGATCCGAGTCGCTCGGACCCGTGTAAAAAAACATGAAGTTCGGGCGGGTTCGGATTCAGAGGAACCGAACCCGCTCATCTCTAGTGCCTGGACGAGCGTACACAATAAGGAAGGATTTTGAATCCCGGGTAAGACTCATACCAGCCACACCAATCACACCGTACAACCTGTGATCTGAACCCAGTTAACAGCATGATAACAGAGGAGCCTCTGAAAAGATGGCTCACAACAATAATAACCCGATTTTTGTAACAATAACTATGTACAAGTATTGCAGACAATCCGCACTTGGGATGGGCGCCCAGCATCCACTACGGACTACGAGAAATAGAATTATCGGTAAGTAAATTCTTATTTTCTCTGAAGTCCTAGTGGATGCTGGAAACTCCGTAAGGACCATGGGGATTATACCAAAGCTCCCAAACGGGCGGGAGAGTGCGGATGACTCTGCAGCACCGAATGAGAGAACTCCAGGTCCTCCTCAGCCAGGGTATCAAATTTGTAGAATTTAGCAAACGTGTTTGCCCCTGACCAAGTAGCTGCTCGGCAAAGTTGTAAAGCCGAGACCCCTCGGGCAGCCGCCCAAGATGAGCCCACCTTCCTTGTGTAATGGGCTTTTACAGATTTTGTGCAAGCTGAATTGTACTACAAATCCAACGAGCAATAGTCTGCTTAGAAGCAGGAGCACCCAGCTTGTTGGGTGCATACAGGATAAGCAGCGAGTCAGATTTTCTGACTCCAGCCGTCCTGGAAACATATATTTTCAGGGCCCTGACTACGTCCAGCAACTTGGAGTCCTCCAAGTCCCTAGTAGCCGCAGGTACCACAATAGGCTGGTTCAAGTGAAACGCTGAAACCACCTTAGGGAGAAATTGAGGACGAGTCCTCAATTCTGCCCTGTCCGTATGAAAAATTAGGTAAGGGCTTTTATAGGATAAAGCCGCCAATTCTGAGACACGCCTGGCTGAAGCCAGGGCTAACAGCATTACCACTTTCCATGTGAGATATTTTAAGTCCACAGTGGAGAGTGGTTCAAACCAATGTGATTTTAGGAACCCCAAAACTACATTGAGATCCCAAGGTGCCACTGGAGGCACAAAAGGAGGCTGTATATGCAGTACCCCCTTGACAAACGTCTGAACTTCAGGAACTGAAGCCAGTTCTTTCTGGAAGAAAATCGATAGGGCCGAAATTTGAACCTTAATGGACCCTAATTTTAGGCCCATAGACAGTCCTGTTTGCAGGAAATGCAGGAAACGACCCAGTTGAAATTCCTCTGTAGGGGCCTTCCTGGCCTCGCACCACGCAACATATTTACGCCAAATGTTGTACGGTTACATCCTTCCTGGCTTTGATCAGGGTAGGGATGACTTCATCCGGAATGCCTTTTTCCTTCAGGATCCGGCGTTCAACCGCCATGCCGTCAAACGCAGCCGCGGTAAGTCTTGGAACAGACAGGGTCCCTGCTGGAGCAGGTCCTTTCTTAGAGGTAGAGGCCACGGGTCCTCTGTGAGCATCTCTTGAAGTTCCGGGTACCAAGTCCTTCTTGGCCAATCCGGAGCCATGAGTATAGTCCTTACTCCTCTCCTTCTTATGATTCTCAGTACCTTGGGTATGAGAGGCAGAGGAGGGAACACATACACTGACTGGTACACCCACGGTGTTACCAGAGCGTCCACAGCTATTGCCTGAGGGTCCCTTGACCTGGCGCAATACCTGTCTAGTTTTTTGTTGAGGCGGGACGCCATCATGTCCACCTTTGGTTTTTCCCAACGGTTCACAATCATGTGGAAGACTTCTGGATGAAGTCCCCACTCCCCCGGGTGGAGGTCATGTCTGCTGAGGAAGTCTGCTTCCCAGTTGTCCACTCCTGGAATGAACACTGCTGACAGTGTGTCAAAGTCAGAAAAATATCACTATGCACACTGCCATATTTGCACCTCATACATGTCCGCGCTGCGCATGCGTGCGCTCTCCCGTGCGTGCGCATACCCGCTGTTACGTGCACCCGCAGGTGCACGGTATGCGTATTTACGGTAGAGTTTATGTGTTCGTAGCGTGCGACTCAATCATTACATATTTTCACTATATAATGTATTTTGTAGATCATGGTCCCTTTGATAGAATCTGAAAGTTTAGTTAAGGTAGCATGTTCCTGGACAAAGAGATCCCTCTTTGTTTGATCCGAAGGGTCCGACAGGGGTCATACAGTGGTGTTTAGTATCCATCGGAAGAGTATTTAATTAGCAATATTCCGGTGTTGGTTTGAAGCGGATTAATCGCTCGTGCGAATAGTTATGGACATAAGAAGTTATGTCCATTTACTATTATTTGCACTTACTTAGCCATGCGGCGGGAAACCTAGTTTCCCACCCACCTGAGCAGTTGGAAGTAGCCACAGCCCACCTGTATGAATCAACCTATGACCTTTTGTTATAATGCGAAGACGAATTCCTGTGTCCAATGAACAATGAGATTGTAGGGACCATTGAATTGTATTGTGTGTGGGGCATAAATAGACAAGCCGATGATATCCAGCTCACTCTCTTCAACGGTTCTCATCACTGATAATCGGGAGCTGGATATTCAGAGGCGCATGCGATCATTCCCCTTGTGCGTAAGTTTTCTCCGCAATCATATTGTCTTTGTTGTTATTGTGAGCCATATCTCTCTCTCTATCTCTCTCTTCTCCTCTTTCTCTCATTTTCCCTTAAACGTAATTGTATTGTATTTCCTGTGTAGTTATCTGGTTAGTTAGTCTATGTTATATTGTAGTGTATGACTTGTATTGTATTATTCTTTTTGCAAGTATAACATTCATATAAGGCGTTAGACCCTAAGACCGGTATCTGTGTATTTCTTATATTGCTAAGTATTCTCAGAGCGTCGGTGATGCCCAAACAGCTTTTAAGTTAATAAGGTTACACTGTGTTGCATTTACACCCTATCACTACACAAAGGTTTACTGCATATTACATTGTGTATGGTTTAGATACAAAGGTTTAACAGTGTGAGCGTCTGCGCCGCTGGTGATCTCCTCGTGGTCCCAAGCGTCCCGTAGCGCTAATAGCGAACCATTACGTTAGTCGGCAGCCAATAGCGTGCCTGCCTGTGATCTCTTGGCCGTGAGCGAACGTAACGCTTGAGCGTCTCGACTACGGCTAAGCGATTGTTACGCAACGTGCGTACCCTTACGGTACTCCATACGTCAATAGCGTACAGTGTTCTTAGACCTCTTAAAGGGTTTTAAATAAGATAAATATTTAGCTTTATCAATTGGCGGCTCGCCCGTCCTTCACATATCTGCACTAGGTAATTACAGCAGACATTATCCATCAGCAAAGGGCGGGAGATCATATTCCTCGCAGTGCTGACGGGATAAGCGTCTGCTTCGCTTGGTAAAGGGTGCTGAAGGAATCTGGGAACCGGAGGTAAGAACAACACGCTAGTGTCTTTTAAAAAAACAAACAAAACTGTTTATTTCTGTCTTGCGTACGCACGCACGTATATATATCTGCATTTCTTTTTCACTCGTGTATTTTCATATATCACTCTCCTGTTTGCCATTTTATAATTGATAAACGTGCTAAGAGAGATTTGCCGCTATTTCATAGTTAAAGAGTAAAAGTAATACATTAAGGTGTAGAAAAACACACACAGCTTCGTCTGAGATACAAGGAGAAATCGGTGTGGTGCTCAGTAGATGATCGGGGATCATCTACATTGATAAACGTGTACATTGTGTTACGGTGGATATTTGCTTTGTGTACACGTGTCTCTAACAAAGGGCCTTTACATACCAAGCATTCCTTTTTGCTGGCTGCATCGGCACCGACTAATATCCTGGGAAGGGACTTATTGTGTAAAATGGGGTGCGTCATTTTCAATGAATTTTTTATTCTAATTTTAAAATCAGCGGGAAGGGTGGTGATATAGCTTTCCCAAGACTCAAAGAATTGCCCCACCAATTTCTCTTTTTGTATGGTAGTTTCTATCCAATGCATTTGAAATAGGTGGTGCAACTTCCCTTTGAATAGAGGTAAGGTAGGAGGATCTTTAAGGATCCAGGCCTGTAGAATGGCCTTTCTCGCAGCCGCACTTATTGCCAAAAGTAATCGTTTGCATCCCTTTGTAACTCTCTGCCCCGACGGAAGAATTCCGAAAATTGCCCATTCCGCCGTGAAGGGAATAAAATTAATCAGCTCTTCCATGGCATATTGCCGTACTTACAGCCAGAAATGGCGGATAATCGGGCATGACCAAAAGCAATGCATGAGATCGGATTTGGGTGTATGGCATTTGAGACACCTATCCGAATTTGTCATGCCTGCCAAATATTGCTTATATGGGGAGAAATAGGTCCTATGGGTGATATTATAGAACATTTCTTGATACTGTGCCGAAGGCAATAATTTACAGGATTGAAGCAGGCTGTTTAAAATTATTTCACATGTAAGCCTAGGGAAATCAGATGTCCATTTCTGCATCCCATATTGTGATGCAGAATGGTCGAGTAGAGTAGTAAGTTTTCTATAATATATGGACATAGCTCGTTTCGTGGCAGGCAGAGTCAAGAGCATAGTATCTAAATCGTTAGTGAAATCCGCCCCCGAAAGAGATTTGATCACTGAGCTTGCATAATGTTGCATCTGAAAAAATGCTAACGGGAAATCAGAGATAAATGGGTAAATTTCCCTCGCCTCTGTAAATGTCAATGGCTTCCTTCTACCCTCATCAATTACGTGACGTATGTTTTTCAGGCCCCCTTTATTGAACAGCGTGAATGGAAAGACCGCCTCCCCATGTTGGAACTCCGGATTGCCCAGGAACGTCAGGAACAAGGACTTGTGCCCACCTAAATTCCTAGCGCGTCTAAGAGTATGCCATAATCTATATATTGTCCATAGAAGCGGGTTATCTTTCAATTCTTGGTCAAATTCCGCTTCTACCCCGTGAAGGAAAGATATAAGGTTTCTGGACCCCACAAATTGTGCCTCCAGCTGTGTATTAGCATAAGTGTCACTATTATGTAACCAGTCTTTTAAAAACCTCAATAAAGAAGCATGGTTATATTTCTGGACGTTTGGAAAATTAATGCCTCCGTTAGCCTTAGGTTGTTGTAATTTGTGCATTGCAATACGCGGTCTTTTACCTTTCCATATGAATTGTCTGAACAGTTTAGTTATGTATGCTACGTCAGCTCTGCTAAGCAGTACAGGGAGGGATTGCAGGATGTACAACAGTTTGGGGAATGTGCACATTTTAATTAAATTAGCCCGTCCTAGGTATGAGAGCAACAAGCTCTTCCAAGCCTCCAACTCCTTTGCTACGTTGTCGATCGCCGTTTTAACATTTAGCCGATACAAATCCGATGGGTATTTAGAGAGTTTGATGCCTAGATATGTGATATATGTGGGGGCCCATTTGATAGGAAGTTGGCGGGCCCATCCTGGACTTTTTATTCCAGTTTTTAAACATAAACCCACTGATTTGTTAAGGTTAACTTGAAAGCCCGATATTTTACCAAAATCATCTAACAATCTCAGAATGTCCCTTAAGGACTCTCTAGGGTTCCCTATATATAATAGGACATCATCCGCAAAAGCAGATAATTTTATCTCCATATTTCCAACAGGAATACCCTTATAAACCGTTGAGTCTTGGAGAACTCGGAATAGGGGATCTATAGACAAATTAAAAAGAAGAGGGGACAATGGGCAGCCCTGCCTAGTGCCCCTTTGCATGGTTATTTGATTACCTCGTTTGCCATTAACCAGTAATGATGTTTTCGGGGCAGTATATAGATATTTAATGAGGTTCACAAACCTGTCGCTGAAGCCCCTATACTTCAACATATTAAATAAATGATGCCACGCCACAGTGTCGAAAGCTTTGTGTGTATCTAGGCTTAAGAGAATATGTTCTGATAGGGGTGAATTCCTTGACGCAATTGTGGCCGCTATGGCTGTTCGGATGGCTTTAACCGATTGGCGATCCCGAACAAAGCCATATTGATGGTCCGTCAATAAGTCAGGGAGAATCAATTGTAACCTATTGGCCATTATTTTCGTAAAGATCTTAAAATCAGAGTTTAAAAGAGTAATGGGCCTGTATGAGTCTGCTGACATTAGGTCCCTATCTGGTTTGGGGATTAGTGTCGTGTATGCTTGTGAAAAGGAAGAGTAGCTTGGGTGCTCCCTGTAGATTTTATTAAATAGTTCTAGTAACGTCGGTGTTAGTTCCCTTTGTAACAATTTATAGTATGCCCCTGTGAATCCATCGGGTCCAGGCGATTTGTGCGGCTGTAAAGAGGCAATAACCTCCCGTATTTCTTCTTCCCTGATGTCCCCGTCAAGCGCCTCCTGTTGGTCGGTACTGAGATGAGGTAGATTCGCCATATTTAGAAATTCCCTCTGTAACTCTTCATGAGGAGATACGGGACTATAAAGGGCAGTGTAATAATCACTTAAATGTGTTAAAATGTCCGCTGTCGTTGTGTAGGTCTTGTTCTGGGAATCGTCTCTCAGCGCTGCTATGAAGGAGCGTTGCCTTCTCGGTTTAGACATAGTAGCTAGGAGTTTACCAGTTCTGTTGCCCCACTTATAATAATGAAATTTGGTGTAGTCTAAGCGTTGTTGAGCTTGAGCCGTCAAAAAGGCATCAAGTAATTTTTTATCCCTGACATATCTCTCCAGATGTTCCTCTAAGGGAGTGGCTTTATAGATGTTGAAGCTGTGAGACATAGCGTTGTGTAAAGTATGATATTGTCTTGAGCTATCTTTCCGCAACTTTGCTACATAACCTATTATGTGACCTCGTAACACCGCCTTTGACGCTTCCCAAAAAAGCACCGTGTCATCCCAATGTTCTATATTGTCATCTACAAAGTTGTGCCAGGACTGTAATAGAAATTTCTTGAAATCTTCTGAATTGGAGAGGTGATCCGGAAAGCGCCAAAGGCGGTCCCCGCCCCCCTGAGAATCCACATATAACTCTAATCGTATAATAGCATGGTCCGAGATAACGATATCGTCCAATGCCGTACTTTTCACCTGGTCCAATAAGTGATTGGCCAGTAATATATAATCTATCCGGGACATAGTACCATGTACCCTAGATAGGTGACTATAAGATCTGTCCGTTTGATTTAGTAAACGCCATGGGTCGCTCAGTTCTAATATTTCCTTCATTTCCTGTATAAATTGCCAACATGGGGAGGTCGGTCTAGCGACAGGAGATGACTTATCCAGTGTGTGGTCATCAACCGCGTTGAAGTCGCCTCCAACTATTAAAGAGTAATTGGTTCTGCTGGCTAAGATCTGCGTAAGGTGACGTAAAAATTCCCCGGTTGCCACATTGGGTGCATATAAATTCACTAAGGTAAATTTTTTACCCTCAATTTCCACATCAAGAATCAAATAGCGGCCCTCTGGGTCCACCAGTGTATGTAGAATCTTGTATCTCAATTGTTTATGAAACAAGATTGCCACTCCCCTGGACTTTGAGGAGTGAGAAGCCTGTATGCATTCCGCTAACCAGGGGGCTCGCAAAGTAGATTCATCACCAAGCCTCCAGTGAGTTTCCTGGAGGAAGGTGATAGAGGGTTTTTTCCGACGAAGGTGAATGAGTACTTTTTTTCTCTTGATCGGGGTGTTAAGTCCACCCACGTTCCAAGATAGTATAGAACGGTGGGCGGTCTCCCGGCCCGCAGACGTGCGCCTATTATCATCCGCCATCATTGGTGATGAAGAGCTGAAAGGGGTGCCCCGATGTTTCCCAAACCTTCCCAATTGGGAGCAACTGTTCCCCCACGAAGAGTAGAACAGCAGGGGTCCCAAAGTTCCTGGCGCTCAGGTCCCGACCCCCTCCCCCCGCTACACAACCCCTGGAGACCGCTGAGGAGACAGAACAGGCTATCACATTCAATAAATTCAGGTGAAGTAATACATTTCCATTTTTTAGAACTATAACTAAACGTGGGTCATTTAATTGACCCATGTCAACAAACTGAGGACTCCCAACCGTAATGGAGGGAATGCTCCGTTTTTTGAACAAAAACAATACAAACAACAAACATTGTAATGCAGGTATAAGAAGCCCACAAAACATCATTAATGAAGAACAAAGAGAAGATCAAAAAGAAAAATCTTAACCTTCAGTCAGGGTCTGGGTAAATAATACAGTGTAGGGTAAGACCTAATATAAGGGGGAAGTGCGTCCGGCCCTCCACCCCCCCAGAGCCCCCCTATTCATTGACATGGTGGCACAGAAATGAGCGAAAGTTGTAGGGGTCCGGCTACCAAGTGGGTTTAGGCCGAGCGCCCCTCCCCCCCCGAGAAGATAACACAATAAGGAGCTATTTGAGTGTGACTTGTTTATTCTCGTGAACTAGCATTAGAGCGGGCAGGCGAGGGAGGGCCCTGTCTAAGGAAATGGGACTTCGCCTGTTGGGGGTCAGTAAAAAGCTGAGTGCGGCCATTTTCAGTTACTTTCAATTTGGCTGGATAAAGTAAAGCGAATCTTATCTTTTTGTCCACCAAAAACCTACAGACCTCCGAAAATGCCTTACGTTTCTGTGATACCAAGGCTGAGAAGTCTTGGAACACCAGAATTTTGTGACCTCCCACTCGCAACTCTGGGGCGGCACGGTAAGCCTGCAGTACTTTTTCTTTGTCTCTGTAGTCTAAGAATTTAGCAATAGTGGGCCTAGATTGATTACCCCTATCCCTGCGAACTGCACCTAACCTATGCGCCCTTTCCACCGGCAGTGGCAGGTCAGATTCTAGCAGACCCAGAGCAGACGGGATAAGGTTACCAACGTAATCCTGCAATTGTGTGTCAGTAACCTCTTCGGGAATGCCAATAAAACGTAAATTACATCTTCTATTCCTGTTTTCCAGGTCATCGAGTTTCTCGACCATGGTGTGTATAGTTTGAGATTTAATCGCTAGTTCTTGTTGCAAAGCGTGAACTGAGTCCTCAGCATCGCTTGTTCGTTGTTCTAAAGTGTCTATTCTAGCAGTATTTGATTCTATCTTTGCTAGCGATGTGTCTAGTCGCGCATGCAGATCCTCAAATTTTTTATCAATGAGGGGCATTAGCATGTTGATTACTTCTTTGGCGTTATCCGCTGGTGACGGAATTGCCATATGGACAGGATGTGTGTCCTCAATTCCTCCTGATAATGGAGAAGGAGGAGAAGATGATTGAGACGCATTTGTTTTCTGGTTGGTTTGGCGTTTGTAGCCTGATTTAGCCGCGGAACTAGGCATGTCTGCGGATGGATTTTGGTTTTTAGCCAAATACTTGTCCATACCACGGTGTACTAGCACTAGAAGCAGAGCAGATGTGACCAATGATAGCCGCAATGGTAAATTAACCGCTATAAAGCATACATAAGTCTTACTGAGATGTGTACGTTAGACCCTGCGAACGAAATGTTAACTACATATTCTCACGAGATGGGTAACTTGCACATAGAAAAGTACCTGAAAAATATACGGATCCGGAGGCTAAAAGACCAGCGGTCTCACTTGCCCTGGGAGCCGTGTACAAGCAATTGAATGGTAAATAAGAAACGTAGCAGGTGCCACTTACAAAATAAACAGCATATCTCTGTCACTTAATTCAATAGTATATGCAAGGATCATGGCATTTTGTGGTAAGAAGGGAAGGGGAGAGGAGAAAAAAAAAAAAAAAAAAATAAGATCAATCAATAATTAGATGAATAAATCAAATAAGAATAAAAATTAAATTCAGATCCGCAGCAGGATCAGGTGTAATGGAACCTCAGTGTGAAACATATAACAAGCAGTTATGGTGAAATGAGGGCAGCAGCCTGCAAGTTAGATTTTAAATAGAATTATTTTCAAATCAGCCACAAGGTGTCACTACAGGCACATGTAATACTTTCCCAGCCTCGTGAGTAGGCTGAAAAACCTGTACTGCACGTGGAGGAAAATAAGGGGACAAGGGAAATTGCAGAGGTTTTCTTCTATTAAAGAACCTCCCCAGTATGTAGAATAATTCACTCTGACAGGTGTAAGGATAATATGCCGCCAGTCCATAAACTGTTCACAGGTCGGTTCAGAGCAGTTCACCTAGTGTTCTGTGATTGCTTCACACGGAGTGGCAGATAGCCGGTCACAGCCCGCGTTCCGCTGTCTTGGAGTTATGTGCCAAGAAGAGGAAAAAGGGGATAGCTAAAGGGATCATAGAGTTGGGAGGGAAATCATGGGGAGGGGGGGATATGGGAAACACACAAGGGGGGATGGATACAAGTTTAGGAAGGGTGCAGGCAGTTATGAAGAGTGTTAATAAAAGAGAAGGAGGTGTACAAACAAAATTAGTACCTTGGAGGGCAAAGAAATATTAGGCTCGGACCCTGGAGGGGCACTGTAGGGAACCCTGTGTTCTTGTGGTCCCCGTTACTGAGCTCCGATCTGAGCTCCGTCCACAATGCTGTTGGCTTATGGTCGTGTATCTGACAGGGAGCCCCTCTGAGCTATGCCGCTTCTACGCCTCCTGGGAGCACCCTCCGGTCCGGCCAGTATGTCGCGCCCAGCGGGGTTTAGGTAGCCGGCACTCTCTCTCCTCCGTACTTGTGAGCGTCCTCGGTGTCCTGCAGGAAGGATGGTCTCCGCCACAGCACACAGTGTCCTGACGCCCGTCCGAGACTCGGTATAGGTATACCGCTTCCTCTGCTCACACTCTTTCTTCAGGATTAGGTAGCCGGCAATCCCTTTGCTAGCGAGCGAGCGTCCCCAGGGTCCTGCAGGGAGGATGGTCTCTGCCGCCGCTCTCAGTGTCCTTACACCCGCCCGGGACACGGTACACGTTCACCTCTTCCTCTGCCCGCAACTCCTCTCTAGCCTCGCTCCACGAGCTCGTCGTCAGTTGTTTCTTTAAGGGCTGTGATTTAGGCGGGCTCAAGTGCTACCAGGGACTCGATTCTTCAGAGCTTGCTCACACACGCAGCTCCATTTTCGCGCCCACGCCGTGTTAGCAAGCCTGCTGGCCGTCTCTTACCGATGGCCTGACTCCGGGGTAATTTCAATTCTCCCTGATAAATGTTTTAGTCCCGAGGTCCCTCAGGTGTCAGCAATGAAAATATGAGGACCTGAATTCCCAATTCTTGCCAATATTGGGGAATTTTCAGTCAGCTTTGGGAGCCACATTAAAAGGCAGCCATACTCGCTGGCTCCGCCCCCGGAAGTCCGGGGTGCGTCATTTATTGTACTCCTGAAGGTGTATTCTTGGACATACCTGAGAATCACGCTCAGGAAGTGCGAGACATGTTAGACTCCCCATCAAAATTAATGTCACATACCATTATGACAAATAGGACTCCATCCCAAGTAGAAGAAATGACATCCCAAATACCAGAGTCACTTTGGACTAAAGATGGACAGGACACTGGATTGATGGCAAACGTAGCTCCGGTAGTTGTGCAAGTAAAAGATGGTAGGATAGCTCCTAAAATCCCACAATACCCTCTGAAGCCAGAGGTGGAGTTAGGAGTGTATCCCGCAATAGAGCACTTGCTACAACAGGGCATTCTGGTAAGAACATCCAGCACAGCCAATAGTCCCATCTTCCCTGTGAAAAAGAGTGGGGGGAGGGGTTACAGGCTAGTGCAGGATCTAAGGGGGATTAACAAAATAGTTGAGAGTCAGTTCCCCGTAGTGCCAAATCCAGCTGTCATCCTTATGCAAATCCCTCCCACTGCGAAATTTTTCACTGTTATTGACCTCTGCTCCGCTTTCTTTTCGGTACCTCTGCACCCTGACAGCCAATATTTGTTCGCATTACATACAGAGGAGTCCAATACACATGGACTCGATTACCACAAGGTTTCATAGATAGTCCAAGTATATTTTCCCAGGCTTTGCATGATTGTTTACAGTCTTTCCAACCAGAGAGTGGATCAGTATTGATACAGTATGTGGATGATTTACTGCTGTGTTCAGATTCATTGAAAGCATCCCTGAAGGATACGAAACAGCTCCTGTTTCATCTTTCAGACACAGGACACAAGGTTTCCAAAGACAAGTTGCAATTATGCCAAACTAAAGTAACATATTTGGGACACTGTCTAACACAAGGACTGAGACACCTGACCGCTGATAGAATTCAAGCAATTAGAGACATGACTCTGCCACAAACACAGCAACAGATCAGAACGTTTTTAGGAATGTGTGGGTATTGCCGTAACTGGATCCCAGGATTTTCCATTCTAGCGTTACCTTTGCAGGAGATGGTCTCCTCAAACAAACCGGATCGGATTTCGCATACAGACGAGTCCGAGATGGCATTTGAGAGACTTAAACAGTGCCTAACGCAGGCACCAGCATTAGGTATGCCAGACTATGGGAAACCCTTTGAGCTGTACGGAACAGAAAGTGCTGGTTGCGCGGCAGGCGTCCTAACCCAGAAGCATGGTGATGCCAGCAGGCCGGTAGCATACTATAGCGCTCAGCTAGACACGGTAGCGCGATCCCTCCCCACATGTTTGCGAAGCGTTGCTGCGATTGCATTGCTAGTGACGAAAAGCGAAGATGTCGTGCTAGGTCACAACCTCACAATTCATACGCCACATGCGGTGTCAGCTTTGTTAAATTCTGCCCAAACCAGGCACGTCTCATCAGCACGGTTTACAAGATGGGAATTGGCACTAATGGCCCCTGTAAACATCACCATAAGGAGATGCACTGCATTAAATCCTGCAACATATCTCCCAGGTGTGCCTGGACAGGCACAAAGGGTGGAGGATGAGAGTGGTGGGGAGGGAGGATTTAATACAAAGGAAGACACACATGATTGTATGGAATATTTGACCCAAAATTTCACGGCGAGGCCTGACATCAGTGACAACCCACTGGAAGATGTAGAACTTACTTTTTACACGGACGGTAGTTGTCACAGACAGTCGGAATCGGGAGACTTGTGTACTGGATACGCAGTCGTAGATGACCAAGGCACCATAGAAGCAGAACCGCTAGGCCCACCTCACTCAGCCCAGGTTGCTGAACTGGTCGCCCTAACCAGAGCATGTGAATTGGCTAAGGGTAAGTCAGCCAATATCTACACCGATTCTAGATACGCCTTCGGGGTAGTCCATGATTTCGGAGCCCTATGGCGCCTCAGAAATGTCATGACAGCAGCTGGTACACCGGTAGCGCATGCAGCTCACATTAAAAGGCTTCTAACAGCGATACAGGAACCCGACAGAGTGGCTGTTATCAAGTGTAAAGCACACACATATAGCCAGGACCCAGTATCACTTGGTAACAGCCGAGCAGACGAAGCTGCTAAGTTAGCAGCTGGTACCCCCAGACAGACAGACACCACACAACTGATGGTATTTAATACCATCAACACACAGAAGCTGAGTGAAATGCAAAATTTGTGTTCCACACAGGAAAAGGCAGTCTGGAAGGCAAAGGGATATGGCCAGGAGTCCTCAGGACTCTGGACGGATGGACAAGGTAAACCAGTGGCCCCCAGAGCATACCTTCCATGTTTGGCTGAGGCAGCTCACGGGCTGACTCATCTGGGCAAGGAGGGAATGTGCAAGTTGGTAAGAGCATATTGGTGCGACCCAGGATTTTCATCTCATGCGAGTAAGAGAGCAATGTCATGCCTTACCTGTTTGAGAAAGAATATCGGAAAGGCAATACCAACAGAACCATCTCATATCCCACCTGCAGGCGGCCCTTTCCAGGTAATACAGATTGACTTCATTCAATTACCCCCTTGTCGAAATTTAAAATATGTACTTGTTTGTATAGATGTTTTCTCAAATTGGGTCGAAGCATTTCCTGCGGCCACAAATACTGCTATATTTACTGCTAAGAAAATTGTGCAGGAATTTGTATGTAGATATGGTATCCCTAGAATAATCGAAAGTGATAGGGGTACCCATTTTACAGGTGATGTCTTTCAAGGAATGTGTAAGTTGATGGGAATTGATAGCAAGCTGCACACTCCATACCGTCCACAGGCGAGTGCGAAGGTGGAAAGAGTGAACAGCACTATTAAAAATAAACTGAGCAAAGTTATGGCAGAGACAGGATTGACATGGCCAGAAGCTTTACCCATTGTACTGTACAGCATCAGAACCACTCCCAGGTCCCCTCTTAATCTGTCCCCCTTTGAAATCTTGTTTGGTCGACAACCGCATGTTATGATTAACCCTCAGGATGATTTGAAGTGTAACAATGAAGTGACTGTAAAATACTTGATTAACATGAGTAAACAGTTAAGGAATCAAAATGATAATTTGAAGTTGGTGATTCCTGATTTACCAGATAGTAATTGTCATGACATTGAACCTGGGGATTATGTAATGATACGGAATTTTCTACGCTCAGGTTGCCTTATTGACAGATGGGAAGGACCATACCAAGTCTTATTGACTAGCACTACAACATTGAAGGTTGCCGAGAGAGAGACTTGGGTTCATTCATCCCACTGTAAGAAGGTTGCTGATCCAGAGAGGTCCCGTGATAAGGAACAGACGGTAGAGGAAGTTGTATCACTGGAGTGTCTGTTCCAGGAGGACTGAGGCGGCACCTGAGCATTGAAAATCACAAGATCAAAAGCAGTTGTCGATTCCCTGTTCCCTTTTATTGTTTTCTCCACTTCCCATCCCCTCTCCTTCAAATTATTTTTTTCCCCTTCTCATTCTTCTCCGTTTCCTCCTATAAGATGGACTTGCCCCAAGAGACTGTGATCCGGATTTTCCTGTTGACCATGATGTTGACCAGAGCAGTCTGTTCCGGCGAGAGTACCATGGAGGTCGAGATAGGTTCTGGAATGGGTTCTGATGATAAAGATGGAGGCGTAGTTTTCCAAGAACAACTTAACCAACAAGTAAAGGCGAGTATCAGAAAACGATCCGATAGCATTGACAATAGAAGGAATTGTGAAGGATTGTTAGCTGAAGAAAACTGTATCTGTAGGCTCTGTAACAATGAAGTTGAGGATGGGTGCATCAAGAAATGCCAATCCAGTTTTAATATCCACATGGACCGGCATCCATTGAGTGACTATCACTCCTTAGTGGGTAGTGTGTTAAATCAAACAGATTGTTGGGTATGCTCTCAAGTACCTCAAGGTCATAGCAAATCAGGGCTAGTACCATTTCCTTTAACGGTAGGGGAGGTACTTGAGCTAAAGGGTGGGAGACCGGTGGACAGGAGGTTCAATATCTCCAGTCCTCCTAGTTTGAAGCTCCACCAATATCATGTGGATAGATCCCTAATATGTTTTAACATTACCAATCCCCGAAAGCCGGGAAATTGGGAAGTGTCATGGAGTAACCAAACCATGACCTTTTCATATAGGGCAGATAGAATGCCTACAGATACAGAGCTTATACGCCACATAGCCAGTAGAGGAAAATCTTTCCGATATAGGTATACCCTAGGAAGTAGGATTACGAGAGTTGGAGAGGTATCACCAGGATACTGTGCACATATCGTACAAACTGATACGTGTACTAGGCAGATGGGAGAATTAGGGCTAGGAGATTTCACATGGAAGATGTGTAACATGGTTATGTCCTACTCCGTCCCCTATGTTCTCCCCGATGATGCATATTTCATATGCGGGAGGAAGGCGTATAAGTGGCTTGTCCCAAACTCTGAAGGATTGTGTTATATTGGAAAAGTACTGCCTGAGGTAATGACTGTATCACATGCCAGAATGAAAGATATACACCGTGGTGCCCAAGCTCCTAATACTCATACTCATTACGAGCACGTAGTTAAAAGGCAACTGAGAGAAAGGACAGAGCATCCGGCCTCTGATCTGATCCATGAATCCACCGGGATTCAGGTCCTGCTTGCGTTAGATTTCACTCGCACCGCTCGAGGAGTGATGAACTATAGATACATATCTGCGCTTGCAAATTTGTTAGATAATATCACTGAAATGTATGATGACACGTTTAGGTATACTGGAAGAGAACTTCAAGCTTATAAAACAGAACTGGTACAGCATAGAATGGTTCTCAATTACCTCACAGCAGTGACAGGCGGATATTGTGTCACACTGGCAACGCAGTACGGCGTGAAATGTTGCACATATATTACGAATAGCACCGAGGACCCGGTCGAGGTCATAGACCAAAAGATGGACGATATTCTCCAACTAAAGTGGGAATTTCGCAGGAGACACAATCTCACTCTTGCTGCTGTAGGTAATGAGCTGACTGGTTGAGTGTCATGGTTGAACCCGCGAAATTGGTTCTCTGGTTTAGGAGAATGGGCTCAAGGAGTCATAATGGATGTTGGGAAGTTTCTTCTATGTATCTTAGGTGTTGTCATATCAATTGGCTTGATATTTAGATGCGGTCAGGCTTTAATGAAGTGCAAACATAGTACCAGGGTAATGAGTCTGAGGAGTGAGGAAACTGTAATTCCAATGGATTTGATTTATGACCCAACGGTAGAAACAATGATGTGATGAAAATGCGATTATACGGTCCGTTTCTTTCACCTGTTTTTCCGTTTTCTCCAAGGTAAAAAGACCCACTTGGACGAGGAATTTGATGAGCCTGTATACAGACAACTGATGGATTAAAGAAGAAGTTTTGACAACCTTATACACAGATATTTGATGAACTATGCCATAGACCCCCAGTTTCCCTAGAAATTTTAAAATTACGCTAGCCCAACACTTTTGTAAGTCTATGGACATTGACAAAGCTTTTTGCCCACACCTTTTGGGCAAAAGCACAAAGAAGACTGCATTCAACAGACACCGAACAAGACTTCAACCGACAAACGTTCATTAACCTGACATAGAATACCACTGCATTTACCATAAGTGTTCTTTATCTTCATTTCTACAACCCTCAGGTAATGACACACATAGTCGATAGGGAATACAGGCACAGATATCAGCAATCACATATTCCCCCATTCATGTATCATCAACTAAAATGTGCTCCCCCATTTTGTTACAACCACAGCCGAAAAGAGCTCGGTAGAGTTTGACAGCCCATCCACAGACCCTTGATACGGGATAAGAAGGAATTCAAATGTATACTTCGCAATACCTCGAAGCTTGATTTACAACACGTACGGCACGATAATACATGACTCCCCCAAACATGGATTCATACACACATGCTTCTGCTATCTCACTAGGTCATACCCTTTTCACACCTTCTTCTCTCCTCCCTTACCCAACCATGGAAATGTATTAACACCTGACATATATTTTTCTCTTTTTGAAATGTTTTAGGAAGTGGCAGTTATTGTTGACTGCCAAAGGGTGGACTGTCAAAGTCAGAAAAATATCACTATGCACACTGCCATATTTGCACCTCATACATGTCCGCGCTGCGCATGCGTGCGCTCTCCCGTGCGTGCGCATACCCGCTGTTACGTGCACCCGCAGGTGCACGGTATGCGTATTTACGGTAGAGTTTATGTGTTCGTAGCGTGCGACTCAATCATTACATATTTTCACTATATAATGTATTTTGTAGATCATGGTCCCTTTGATAGAATCTGAAAGTTTAGTTAAGGTAGCATGTTCCTGGACAAAGAGATCCCTCTTTGTTTGATACGAAGGGTCCGACAGGGGTCATACAGTGGTGTTTAGTATCCATCGGAAGAGTATTTAATTAGCAATATTCCGGTGTTGGTTTGAAGCGGATTAATCGCTCGTGCGAATAGTTATGGACATAAGAAGTTATGTCCATTTACTATTATTTGCACTTACTTGCAACCTAGTTTCCCACCCACCTGAGCAGTTGGAAGTAGCCACAGCCCACCTGTATGAATCAACCTATGACCTTTTGTTATAATGCGAAGACGAATTCCTGTGTCCAATGAACAATGAGATTGTAGGGACCATTGAATTGTATTGTGTGTGGGGCATAAATAGACAAGCCGATGATATCCAGCTCACTCTCTTCAACGGTTCTCATCACTGATAATCGGGAGCTGGATATTCAGAGGTGCATGCGATCATTCCCTTTGTGCGTAAGTTTTCTCCGCAATCATATTGTCTTTGTTGTTATTGTGAGCCATATCTCTCTCTCTCTCTCTCTTCTCCTTTTTCTCTCATTTTCCCTTAAACGTAATTGTATTGTATTTCCTGTGTAGTTATCTGGTTAGTTAGTCTATGTTATATTGTAGTGTATGACTTGTATTGTATTATTCTTTTTGCAAGTATAACATTCATATAAGGCGTTAGACCCTAAGACCGGTATCTGTGTATTTCTTATATCGCTAAGTATTCTCAGAGCGTCGGTGACGCCCAAACAGCTTTTAAGTTAATAAGGTTACACTGTGTTGCATTTACACCCTATCACTACACAAAGGTTTACTGCATATTACATTGTGTATGGTTTAGATACAAAGGTTTAACAGTGTGAGCGTCTGCGCCGCTGGTGATCTCCTCGTGGTCCCAAGCGTCCGCTACGCTAATAGCGAACCATTACGTTAGTCGGCAGCCAATAGCGTGCCTGCCTGTGATCTCTTGGCCGTGAGCGAACGTAACGCTTGAGCGTCTCGACTACGGCTAAGCGATTGTTACGCAACGTGCGTACCCTTACGGTACTCCATACGTCAATAGCGTACAGTGTTCTTAGACCTCTTAAAGGGTTTTAAATAAGATAAATATTTAGCTTTATCAAGTGCTATCACATGATTTTCCGCCCAGCGAAGAATCCTTGCAACTTCTGTCATTGCCCTCCTGCTTCTTGTGCCGCCCTGTCTATTTACGTGGGCAACTGCCGTGATGTTGTCCGACTGGATTAGCACCGGCTGACCTTGAAGCAGAGGTCTTGCTAGGCTTAGAGCATTGTAGATGGCCCTTAGCTCCAGGATATTTATGTGAAGTGATGTCTCCAGGCTTGACCACAAACCCTGGAAATTTCTTCCCTGTGTGACTGCCCCCCAGCCTCTCAGGCTGGCATCCGTGGTCACCAAGACCCAGTCCTGAATGCCGAATCTGCGGCCCTCTAGAAGATGAGCACTCTGCAACCACCACAGGAGAGACACCCTTGTCCTTGGTGACAAGATTATCCGTTGATGCATCTGAAGATGCGACCCGGACCATTTGTCTAGCAGATCCCACTGGAAGGTTCTTGCGTGGAATCTGCCGAATGGGATTGCTTCGTAAGAAGCCACCATCTTTCCCAGGACCCTTGTGCATTGATGCACTGAGACTTGGCCTGGCTTTAGGAGATTTCTGACTAGTTCGGATAACTCCCTGGCTTTCTCCTCCGGGAGAAACACCTTTTTCTGGACTGTGTCCAGGATCATCCCTAGGAATAGAAGTCGTGTTGTCGGGATCAGCTGCGATTTTGGAATATTGAGAATCCAACCGTGCTGGCGCAGCACTATCTGAGATAGTGCTACTCCGTCTTCCAACTGTTCCCGGGATCTTGCCCTTATCAGGAGATCGTCCAAGTAAGGGATAACTAAAACTCCCTTCCTTCGAAGGAGTATCATCATTTCGGCCATTACCTTGGTAAAGACCCGGGGTGCCGTGGACAATCCAAATGGCAGAGTCTGAAACTGATAGTGACAGTTCTGTACCACAAACCTGAGGTACCCTTGGTGAGAAGGGTAAATTGGGACATGTAGGTAAGCATCCTTGATGTCCAGAGACACCATATAGTCCCCTTCTTCCAGGTTTGCAATCACTGCTCTGAGTGACTCCATCTTGAATTTGAACCTTTGTATGTAAGTGTTCAAGGATTTTAGGTTTAAAATTGGTCTCACCGAGCCGTCCGGCTTCGGAACCACAAATAGTGTGGAATAGTACCCCTTTCCCTGTTGTAGGAGGGGTACCTTGATTATCACCTGCTGGGAATACAGCTTGTGAATGGCTTCCAATACTGCCTCCCTGTCTGAGGGAGACGTCGGTAAAGCAGACTTTAGAAAACGGCGAGGGGGAGACGTCTCGAATTCCAATTTGTACCCCTGAGATACCACCTGAAGGATCCAGGGGTCCACTTGCGAGTGAGCCCACTGCGCACTGAACTTCATGAGATGGGCCCCCACCGTGCCTGAGTCCGCTTGTAAAGCCCCAGCGTCATGCTGAGGACTTTGCGGAGGCGGGAGAGGGCTTTTGTTCCTGGGAACTGGCTGTTTGTTGCAGCCTTTTTCCTCTCCCTCTGCCACGGGGCAGAAATGAGGCGCCTTTTGCCCGCTTGCCCTTATGGGGCCGAAAGGACTGCGCCTGATAATATGGCGTCTTCTTAGGTTGAGAGGCTACCTGGGGTAAAAATGTGGATTTTCTAGCAGTTGCCGTGGCTACCAGGTCTGATAGACCTACCCCAATTAACTCCTCCCCCTTATAAGGCAATACTTCCATGTGCCTTTTAGAATCCGCATCACCTGACCACTGCCGCGTCCATAAACCTCTTCTTGCAGAAATGGACAGCGCGCTAACTCTTGATGCCAGTCGGCAAATATCCCTCTGTGCATCACGCATATATAGAAATGCATCCTTCAAATGCTCTAAAGTCAGTAATATACTGTCCCTATCTAGGGTATCAATATTTTCAGTCAGAGAATCCGACCACGCCAGGCCCGCACTGCACATCCAGGCTGAGGCGATTGCTGGTCGCAGTATAACCCCCGTGTGAGAGTATATACATTTTAGGATATTCTCCTGCTTTCTATCGGCAGGTTCCTTTAGGGCGGCCGTATCAGGAGAGGGTAGTGCTACCTGTTTAGACAAGCGTGTGAGCGCTTTATCCACCCTAGGGGGTGTTTCCCAACGTGCCCTATCCTCTGGCGGGAAAGGGTACGATGCCAATAACCTTTTAGGAATTATCAGTTTTTTGTTTTTTTATCGGGGGAAACCCACGCCTCATCACACACTTCATTTAATTCCTCGGATACAGGAAAAACTACAGGCAGTTTTTTCTCACCAAACATAATACCCTTTTTAGTGGTATTATCAGATATATGCAATACATTTTTTATTGCTTCAATCATGTAACGTGTGGCCCTAGTGGAAGTCACGTTTGTCTCCTCATCATCGACACTGGAGTCAGAATCCGTGTCTGTGTCTGCCATTTGAGGTAACGGGCGTTTTAAAGCCCCTGATGGCGTTTGAGACCCCTGGACAGGCACAAGCTGAGTAGCCGGCTGTCTCATGTCGTCAACTGTCTGTCGTAAGGAGCTGACACTGTCATGCAATTCCTTCCACAAGCTCATCCACTCAGGTGTCGACTCCCTAGGGGGTGACAACTGTATAATAGGCAATTGCTCCGCCTCCATCTCATTTTCCTCCTCAAACATGTCGACACAATCGTACCGACACACCGCACACACACAGGGAATGCTCTGATAGAGGACAGGACCCCACTAGCCCTTTGGGGAGACAGAGGGAGAGTATGCCAGCACACACCAGAGCGCTATATATATACAGGAATACCACTATAAAATGTGCTTTTCCCTTTATAGCTGCTGTTAGTATAAAACTGCGCCAAATTAGTGCCCCCCCTCTCTTTTTTACCCTTTTCTGTAGTGCAGGACGTCCTTCCAGCGGAGCTGTGATGGAAAATGGCGCCCGTGTGCTGAGGAGATAGGCTCCGCCCCCTTCTCGGCGGCCTTTTCTCCCGCTTTTTAGGTGAGTTCTGGCAGGGGTTAAAATACACCCATATAGCCCTGCGCTACCTTGTTGAAGACTGATGTCTTCTGCCGCCGATTTTTCCGGACCTTTTCTTGCTTCTGGCTCTGTAAGGGGGCCGGCGGCGCGGCTCCGGGACCGAGCTCCGAGGCTGGGCCTGTGTTCGGTCCCTCTGGAGCTAATGGTGTCCAGTAGCCTAAGAAGCCCAATCCACTCTGCACGCAGGTGAGTTCACTTCTTCTCCCCTTAGTCCCTCGATGCAGTGAGCCTGTTGCCAGCAGGTCTCACTGAAAATAAAAAACCTAAAACTAAACTTTTCACTAAGAAGCTCAGGAGAGCCCCTAGTGTCCACCCTTCTCGGCCGGGCACAAAAATCTAACTGAGGCTTGGAGGAGGGTCATAGGGGGAGGAGCCAGTGCACACCAGGTAGTCCTAAAGATTTTACTTTTGTGCCCAGTCTCCTGCGGAGCCGCTATACCCCATGGTCCTTACGGAGTTCCCAGCATCCACTAGGACGTCAGAGAAATGTATATACCTCATGTAACTTTGATAGGGAAGGTGGGGCCCCTCTCAGCTCTGGGCCCCATAGCAGCTGCACTGCCTGCACCTATGGTAGCTACGCCCTTGATGCAGACTTAATCTAGCACACTGCTCATTTGACCGCTGGGTGAAATGTGCGCCCTCGCTCAGCTCACATCACGTCGTGCTGATCGGGGGGGAGAGATGTGTGCAGAGCAGTCTGTTCTAGAACGCTGAGCACACATCTCCCCCGTGTGTACGGCCCTTTAGTGTAACTGAGCCTGTAGCTATAATCTGAGTGAAGCTCAGCCTCGCCCTGTGTGCAGAATGTGACCTCACTGGTATCTGAGTGTCAGAAATTCTCACTTTCATTTCTCTTTCCTGCTTCCAGTGATGGCGTCTGCTGATCTGAGACAGGAGCTGGACTGTTCCATCTGCCTGAGCATTTACACAGATCCTGTAACCCTGAGATGTGGCCACAACTTCTGCCGGGTCTGTATTGATCGTGTGTTGGATACACAGGAGGAGGCTGGAGCGTATACTTGTCCTGAATGCAGAGCAGAGTGTCAGGAGCGTCCTGCACTGCAGAGGAACATAACGCTGTGTAACATAGTGGGGAGGTTCCTGTCTACTCGGCCAGATCAGGAGGAGACTGGGATCTTCTGCACTTACTGTGTGGACTCTCCTGTACCTGCTGCTAAATCCTGTCTGCTGTGTGAGGCTTCTCTGTGTGATAATCACCTGAGAGTACACAGCAAGTCATCAGAGCACGTCTTATGTGATCCCACCACTGCCCTGGGGAACAGGAAATGCTCCGTCCATAAGAAGATCCTGGAGTATTACTGCACTGAGGACGCTGCCTGTATCTGTGTGTACTGTTCAGCTGGGGAACATCGGGGACACCATGTGGAGATGCTGGATGAGGCCTCTGAGAAGAAGAAAGAGAAGCTGAGAAATGTTCTGCAGAAACTAACCATAAAGAGAGAGGAGACTGAGAAAAGAGTCCAGAGTCTGCAGGAGCGCAGGAGAGAAGAACAGGGAAAAGCAGTGGGTGTAACAGAGACAGTCACTGCCCTGTTTAGAGACATCAGGAGACAGCTGGCAGACCTGGAGAAGAGAGTCCTCAGTGAGATCTCCAGGCAGGAACAGCGCGTTTCACTCTCAGTCTCTGACCTGATCCAGCAGCTGGAAATAAAGAAGGACGAGCTGTCCGGGAAGATGCGTCACATTGAGGAGCTGTGTAACATGTCTGATCCAGTGACTGTCTTACAGGAACCAGACACAGGGGACTTGTGTGATACTGAGGACACAGAGAGACATGATACCCAGGTCCGTGGTGCAGGAGATCTGGATGTGGGTCTCATCTCAGAGACATTACACACATTATCTGATATAATAACAGGTATAAATACAGGGATCTATGTGCAGGAGGCTACAGACATATTACTGGATGTAACCACAGCTGGTAATAATATACAGATATCAGGTGACAGGAAAACTGCATCCTGGTCACCAAGTCAGAATCACCCAGTAACACCAGAGAGATTTCAGTGTGATCACGTAATAAGCACCAGGAGATTCTCCTCAGGGCGACATTACTGGGAGGTGGATGTCAGTAAGTCAGAGTGGTGGAGGGTGGGGATGTGTTATCCCAGTATAGACAGGAGAGGACGTCAGTCACTCATTGGATATAATAACAAGTCCTGGTGTCTGTGTAGAGATAATAATCAGTACTCAGTGACACATGACAGTAGAGAGATCCAGTTACCTGACAGTATCCCCTGTGACAGAGTGAGGGTATATCTGGATTATGAGGCAGGACAGCTGTCCTTTTATTCTCTGTGTGACCCCATCAGACACTTACACACCTACACTGCCGCCCTCACTGAGCCCCTCCATGCTGCATTATGGGTAGGAAACAGTTTATTTGAACCAAGAGGTTCTATAACTATATGTGGGGGAGTCAGGAGCTGGAAGACATTACCATAGGAAATCCTCCCAGAGACTGGTGACATCACATGGAGAGGAATATGATTGGTGGAGCACTCAGCCAATAGAATGTAGCAGTAGGTGGAGCTACAGCTGAGCTCCTCCCAGTATATGACCACATGACCAGTGTGTCTGGAGCTGTTCCCTTATTGGTGTGTTGCTGTCATTATAACTATATAAATACACATCTCTGCCTCTGACACCTGTGATTGGCTGGAATATCTGTCAGTGTGCTGATGTCAGTATAGTGTGATGGTGACATTATGAGTGACATCACTGTGACTACATCCCCGGCCCATCACCACACAGCTGACCATAGGGAGGACAGCCCAGCACTATTTTATCTATGTAATATTTGCTGAATTCCTTAATATAAAACATTTGGCCTCGGAGTCCTGTGAATAAAATGCTGATACTCTAGGGCGCTGCGATTCAGTAACACTGAGACCATTGGTGCCCCCTATTACTGTAGTCAGAGCTACACTCGCTCGCACTGGGTGTTATGTGTGTAGGGGGAGAATGGGGCGGGGACTGTGTAAAGCTCCGCCTACTGGGAACTGTGACAAAAGCCGATGTTTCTTACATAACACATGATTGGCTGGATAGCTCCTAACTGCATGATGCCTCATTGCTTATCTGTATTATCTTATGCAGGAATCACAATGTATAATGACTGTTTATGTGCTCACCATTATACAAGTATAGTATAAATTATACAGCGCTCTCTCTTTACATCGCGCCCTTTATACTGCCGCCATCACTTACAGCCATGTACGCTGTCACCATAAGAGCCTTAAATCATACTAATGACATTATACATGTAATAAACAACGTTATAACGTCACAGTCAGAGACTTTGGGAGACATCGATCATAACTTTGTAATCAACGTCTCTTCGAAATATTTCTGTTCTACTGATGTAATGGGGAGTGGGGGGAATCAGCCAGGCAGGCTTGTGTGATTGGTTTCCACAGCTAAGCCTGTACATATAGGAGATATGTGCTCCTTCCATTACATCCCCTGTATTATACACGTCTCAGGATGTCACACCCGGTACTAATTACTCTGCAGTCACACACCTTACACATGGAGCTATTTGCTCCATCATAGGAAGCCTGGTAATACTAATTATATGACAGTAAGTGCAGGGCCGGCTCCAGGCCTACTAGCACCCTGAGCGAGAAGATTTAAGAGCCCCCCCCCCACCCCCCACACACACACACTCATGCGCGCTCGCTCCTGGAAAAGTGGGTGTGGCCTCATGGAAAAGTGGGCGTGGCTTCATAAGTTCATATAATCAAACTATAAATAAATATATTTTCACACACCCTCTATGCACACAGTTAGCAGCCTTACACATAACAGCCACAGTAGTGTTCCTTACACACAATGTCTCCAGTATAGTGTCAGGTACACACAATGTCTCCAGTATAGTGTCAGGTACACACAATGTCTCCAGTATAGTGTCAGGTACACACAATGTCTCCAGTATAGTGTCAGGTACACACAATGTCTCCAGTATAGTGTCAGGTACACACAATGTCTCCAGTATAGTGCCAGTTACACATGACATGCCCCCCAGCAGAGCCAGCTACACATGACATGCCCCCCAGCAGTGCCAGCTACACATGACATGCCCCCCAGCAATGACAGCTACACATGACATGCCTCGCAGCAGTGCCAGCTACACATGACATGCTCCCCAGCAGAGCCAGCTACACATAACATGCCCCCCAGCAGTGCCAGCTACACATGACATGCCCCCCAGCAGAGCCAGCTACACATGACATGCCCCCCAGCAGTGCCAGCTACACATGACATGCCCCCCAGCAGTGCCAGCTACACATGACATGCCCCCCAGCAATGACAGCTACACATGACATGCCTCGCAGCAGTGCCAGCTACACATGACATGCTCCCCAGCAGAGCCAGCTACACATAACATGCCCCCCAGCAGTGCCAGCTACACATGACATGCCCCCCAGCAGAGCCAGCTACACATGACATGCCCCCCAGCAGTGCCAGCTACACATGACATGCCCCCCAGCAGTGCCAGCTACACATGACATGCCCCCAGCAGTGCCAGCTACACATGACATGCCCCCCAGCAGTGCCAGCTACACATGATGACATGCCCCCCAGCACTCCCCAAATAGCACATGACGCAAAGAAAAAAAGAGGCGCAATGAGATAGCTGTGTGACTAAGATAAGCGACCCTAGTGGCCGACACAAACACCTGGCCCATCTAGGAGTGGCACTGCAGTGTCACGCAGGCTGGCCCTTCAAAAAAACACTCCCCAAACAGCACATGACGCAAAGAAGAAAAAAAGAGGTGCAAGATGGAATTGTCCTTGGGCCCTCCCACCCACCCTTATGTTGTATAAACAGGACATGCACACTTTAACCAACCCATCATTTCAGTGACAGGGTCTGCCACACGACTGTGACTGAAATGACGGGTTGGTTTTGGACCCCCACCAAAAAAGAAGCAATCAATCTCCCCTTGCACAAACTGGCTCTACAGAGGCTAGATGTCGACCTCATCATCATCCTCCGATTCATCACCCCTTTCACTGTGTACATCCCCCTCCTCACAGATTATTAATTCGTCCCCACTGGAATACACCATCTCAGATCCCTGTGTACTTTCTGGAGGCAATTGCTGCTGGTGAATGTCTCCAAGGAGTAATTGATTATAATTCATTTTAATGAACATCATCTTCTCCACATTTTCTGGAAGTAGCCTCGTACGCCGATTGCTGACAAGGTGAGCGGCGGCACTAAACACTCTTTCGGAGTACACACTGGAGGGAGGGCAACTTAGGTAGAATAAAGCCAGTTTGTGCAAGGGCCTCCAAATTGCCTCTTTTCCCTGCCAGTATACGTACGGACTGTCTGATGTGCCTACTTGGATGCGGTCACTCATATAATCCTCCACCATTCTTTCAATGGTGACAGAATCATATGCAGTGACAGTAGACGACATGTCAGTAATCGTTGGCAGGTCCTTCAGTCCGGACCAGATGTCAGCATCAGACTGCCCTGCATCACCGCCAGCGGGTGGGCTCGGAATTCTGAGCCTTTTCCTCGCACCCCCAATTGTGGGAGAATGTGAAGGAGGAGATGTTGACAGGTCGCGTTCCGCTTGACTTGACAATTTTCTCACCAGCATTTCTTTGAACCCCTGCAGACTTGTGTCTGCCGGAAAGAGAGATCCAAGGTAGGTTTTAAATCTAGTATCGAGCACGGTGGCCAAAATGTAGTGCTCTGATTTCAACAGATTGACCACCCGTGAATCCTTGTTAAGCGAATTAAGGGCTCCATCCACAAGTCCCACATGCCTAGCGGAATCGCTCTGTGTTAGCTCCTCCTTCAATGTCTCCAGCTTCTTCTGCAAAAGCCTGATGAGGGGAATGACCTGACTCAGGCTGGCAGTGTCTGAACTGACTTCACGTGTGGCAAGTTCAAAAGGTTGCAGAACCTTGCACAACGTTGAAATCATTCTCCACTGCGCTTGAGACAGGTGCATTCCACCTCCTTTGCCTATATCGTGGCCAGATGTATAGGCTTGAATGGCCTTTTGCTGCTCTTCCATCCTCTGAAGCATATAGAGGGTTGAATTCCACCTCGTTACCCCCTCTTGCTTCAGATGATGGCAGGGCAGGTTCAGGTTTTTTTGGTGGTGCTCACCTATACGTGGCGGTAGGACAAGGCTTTTGTCAATGATTACCTCCAGCTACCCCGCCGGTGGCAGAGCCGGGTGCAGCAGTGCGCTATCTCCCCTCCTTCTCTGCCCTCCATAGCCGGATTAAGCCTGCTGCCCGCATACAGACAGTGGCGGATCAAATCCACTGTTGTTCCAGCTGCTGGGCTGGCCGGAGTGAGCTACCCCATCTCCGGTGATTGTCCTGGTGTAATCGCCGTCCCCCGCTCTGCGCTGCACGGACACTCCACTCTCACATCCTCCCAGCCAGTGGCTGCGCTGACTAGTTCCGCCCGCCACCAGCGTTACTCAGTCTCCTCTCCCTGGGCTGATGGCGGCAGAAGATGGGCTGTGGGAGTCTGGGTCTGGGAAAAGCTGAGCACGGGGAAGGCCCCTGCCGAGGACCCAGTGCTGTCCCTGCAGGATGTGCGGGAGGAGCAGGAGGGCGATGCTCTGGAGAGTGAGCCCAGTGCTGTGTGGACGGGACACCGAGAAGTGTTCTTACCCAGAGGTAACGGGGAGATCACCACCCGGCTCACCCAGGGGTACATTTACTAAGCAGTGATAAGAGTGGAGAAGTAAGCCAGTGGAGATATTTCCCCATCAACCAATCAGCAGCTCTGTATCATTTTATAGTATGCAAATTATAGATGTTACTTCAGTGCTGATTGGTTGCCATGGGCAACTTCTCCACTGGCTCACTTCTCCGCTCTTATCACTGCTTAGTAAATGTACCCCCCAGTCTGGTATCTGGTAACAGCGGCCATTTCTGCCCACATATCATTTTACTTGTACTTACCTGTGAATGTTCTTCCTTATGCAATTATGCATTAATTAAATGCTAATTTGATTATTCGTAAGATCTACAGTTTATGTTTGTATCAGTGACTTGCGGTGAGGGCAATGACTGGTGAGGCACTGGCGCCCCCCCATACAAAAACCCACAAATAAAGAAAAATAAAGCATAGGATTCCCCTTACTTAAGCAAAACCAGCACTAGGCCGAACCAGCCCGGGGGGAAGGGGTAATGCCATAGCATGGGAGACACTCAGTGTGGGATCCCCCTGCTGTAGCATTAAAGTTGCAGTACAATGCACCCGATACCATTCGAGATCATACACCCTTAAAAACGGCAAAAACACGAATATTAGTAAATATACCCCCAAGTCGGCGCTGTGGTACGGATCCAATATGATTGCTTTTTAGTATCCACATATAATTTTATTGATCCATAAGTGCACTTTCACTATTCAGCTTAGTAACCAGCATGTGATTATAGATCCAATATTGCAGTCCACTCAAAATAGTTGATCATTAGTAGAGATGAGCGCCGGAAATTTTTCGGGTTTTGGGTTCGGTTCCGCGGCCGTGTTTTGGGTTCGACCGCGTTTTGGCAAAACCTCACCGAATTTTTTTTGTCGGATTCGGGTGTGTTTTGGATTCGGGTGTTTTTTTTAAAAAACACTAAAAAACAGCTTAAATCATAGAATTTGGGGGTCATTTTGATCCCAAAGTATTATTAACCTCAAAAACCATAATTTCCACTCATTTTCAGTCTATTCTGAATACCTCACACCTCACAATATTATTTTTAGTCCTAAAATTTGCACCTAGGTCGCTGGATGACTAAGCTAAGCGACCCTAGTGGCCGACACAAACACCGTGCCCATCTAGGAGTGGCACTGCAGTGTCACGCAGGATGGCCCTTCCAAAAAACCCACCCCAAACAGCACATGACGCAAAGAAAAAAAGAGGCGCAATGAGGTAGCTGTGTGAGTAAGATAAGCGACCCTAGTGGCCGACACAAACACCGGGCCCATCTAGGAGTGGCACTGCAGTGTCACGCAGGATGGCCCTTCCAAAAAACCCTCCCCAAACAGCACATGACGCAAAGAAAAAAAGAGGCGCAATGAGGTAGCTGTGTGAGTAATAAGCGACCCTAGTGGCCGACACAAACACCGGGCCCATCTAGGTGTGGCACTGCAGTGTCACGCAGGATGGCCCTTCCAAAAAACATTCCACAAACAGCACATGACGCAAAGAAAAATTTAAGAAAAAAGAGGTGCAAGATGGAATTGTCCTTGGGCCCTCCCACCCACCCTTATGTTGTATAAACAGGACATGCACACTTTAACCAACCCATCATTTCAGTGACAGGGTCTGCCACACGACTGTGACTGAAATGACGGGTTGGTTTGGACCCCCACCAAAAAAGAAGCAATTAATCTCTCCTTGCACAAACTGGCTCTACAGAGGCAAGATGTCCACCTCATCATCATCCTCCGATATATCACCGTGTACATCCCCCTCCTCACAGATTATCAATTCGTCCCCACTGGAATCCACCATCTCAGCTCCCTGTGTACTTTGTGGAGGCAATTGCTGCTGGTCAATGTCTCCACAGAGGAATTGATTATAATTCATTTTAATGAACATCATCTTCTCCACATTTTCTGGATGTAACCTTGTACGCCGATTGCTGACAAGGTGAGCGGCGGCACTAAACACTCTTTCGGAGTACACACTTGTGGGAGGGCAACTTAGGTAGAATAAAGCCAGTTTGTGCAAGGGCCTCCAAATTGCCTCTTTTTCCTGCCAGTATAAGTACGGACTGTGTGACGTGCCTACTTGGATGCGGTCACTCATATAATCCTCCACCATTCTTTCAATGGTGAGAGAATCATATGCAGTGACAGTAGACGACATGTCCGTAATCGTTGTCAGGTCCTTCAGTCCGGACCAGATGTCAGCATCAGCAGTCACTCCAGACTGCCCTGCATCACCGCCAGCGGGTGGGCTCGGAATTCTGAGCCTTTTCCTCGCACCCCCAGTTGCGGGAGAATGTGAAGGAGGAGATGTTGACAGGTCGCGTTCCGCTTGACTTGACAATTTTCTCACCAGCAGGTCTTTCAACCCCAGCAGACTTGTGTCTGCCGGAAAGAGAGATCCAAGGTAGGCTTTAAATCTAGGATCGAGCACGGTGGCCAAAATGTAGTGCTCTGATTTCAACAGATTGACCACCCGTGAATCCTTGTTAAGCGAATTAAGGGCTCCATCCACAAGTCCCACATGCCTAGCGGAATCGCTCCGTGTTAGCTCCTCCTTCAATGTCTCCAGCTTCTTCTGCAAAAGCCTGATGAGGGGAATGACCTGACTCAGGCTGGCAGTGTCTGAACTGACTTCACGTGTGGCAAGTTCAAAGGGCATCAGAACCTTGCACAACGTTGAAATCATTCTCCACTGCGCTTGAGACAGGTGCATTCCACCTCCTATATCGTGCTCAATTGTATAGGCTTGAATGGCCTTTTGCTGCTCCTCCAACCTCTGAAGCATATAGAGGGTTGAATTCCACCTCGTTACCACTTCTTGCTTCAGATGATGGCAGGGCAGGTTCAGTAGTTTTTGGTGGTGCTCCAGTCTTCTGTACGTGGTGCCTGTACGCCAAAAGTGTCCCGCAATTCTTCTGGCCACCGACAGCATCTCTTGCACGCCCCTGTCGTTTTTAAAAAAATTCTGCACCACCAAATTCAAGGTATGTGCAAAACATGGGACGTGCTGGAATTTGCCCATATTTAATGCACACACAATATTGCTGGCGTTGTCCGATGCCACAAATCCACATGAGAGTCCAATTGGGGTAAGCCATTCCGCGATGATCTTCCTCAGTTGCCGTAAGAGGTTTTCAGCTGTGTGCGTATTCTGGAAAGCGGTGATACAAAGCGTAGCCTGCCTAGGAAAGAGTTGGCGTTTGCGAGATGCTGCTACTGGTGCCGCCGCTGCTGTTCTTGCGGCGGGAGTCCATACATCTACCCAGTGGGCTGTCACAGTCATATAGTCCTGACCCTGTCCTGCTCCACTTGTCCACATGTCCGTGGTTAAGTGGACATTGGGTACAGCTGCATTTTTTAGGACACTGGTGAGTCTTTTTCTGAGGTCTGTGTACATTTTCGGTATCGCCTGCCTAGAGAAGTAGAACCTAGATGGTATTTGGTAACGGGGGCACACTACCTCAAGAAATTGTGTAGTTCCCTGTGAACTAACGGCGGATACCGGACGCACGTCTAACACCAACATAGTTGTCAAGGCCTCAGTTATCCGCTTTGCAGCAGGATGACTGCTGTGATATTTCATCTTCCTCGCAAAGGACTGTTGGACAGTCAATTGCTTACTGGAAGTAGTACAAGTGGTCTTCCGACTTCCCCTCTGGGATGACCATCGACTCCCAGCAGCAACAACAGCAGCGCCAGCAGCAGTAGGCGTTACACGCAAGGATGCATCGGAGGAATCCCAGGCAGGAGAGGAATCGTCAGAATTGCCAGTGACATGGCCTGCAGGACTATTGGCATTCCTGGGGAAGGAGGAAATTGACACTGAGGGAGTTGGTGGGGTGGTTTGCGTGAGCTTGGTTACAAGAGGAAGGGATTTACTGGTCAGTGGACTGCTTCCGCTGTCACCCAAAGTTTTTGAACTTGTCACTGACTTATTATGAATGCGCTGCAGGTGACGTATAAGGGAGGATGTTCCGAGGTGGTTAACGTCCTTACCCCTACTTATTACAGCTTGACAAAGGCAACACACGGCTTGACACCTGTTGTCCGCTTTTCTGTTGAAATACCTCCACACTGAAGAGCTGATTTTTTTGGTATTTTCACCAGGCATGTCAACGGCCATATTCCTCCCACGGACAACAGGTGTCTCCCCGGGTGCCTGACTTAAACAAACCACCTCACCATCAGAATCCTCCTGGTCAATTTCCTCCCCAGCGCCAGCAACACCCATATCCTCCTCATCCTGGTGTACTTCAACACTGACATCTTCAATCTGACTATCAGGAACTGGACTGCGGGTGCTCCTTCCAGCACTTGCAGGGGGCGTGCAAATGGTGGAAGGCGCATGCTCTTCACGTCCAGTGTTGGGAAGGTCAGGCATCGCAACCGACACACTTGGACTCTCCTTGTGGATTTGGGATTTCGAAGAACGCACAGTTCTTTGCGGTGCTTTTGCCAGCTTGAGTCTTTTCATTTTTCTAGCGAGAGGCTGAGTGCTTCCATCCTCGTGTGAAGCTGAACCACTAGCCATGAACATAGGCCAGGGCCTCAGCCGTTCCTTGCCACTCCGTGTGGTAAATGGCATATTGGCAAGTTTACGCTTCTCCTCCGACAATTTTATTTTAGGTTTTGGAGTCCTTTTTTTACTGATATTTGGTGTTTTGGATTTGACATGCTCTGTACTATGACATTGGGCATCGGCCTTGGCAGACGACGTTGCTGGCATTTCATCGTCTCGGCCATGACTAGTGGCAGCTGCTTCAGCACGAGGTGGAAGTGGATCTTGATCTTTCCCTAATTTTGGAACCTCAACATTTTTGTTCTCCATATTTTAATAGGCACAACTAAAAGGCACCTCAGATAAACAATGGAGATGGATGGATACTAGTATACTTATGGATGGACTGCCGAGTGCCGACACAGAGGTAGCTACAGCCGTGGACTACCGTACTGTGTCTGCTGCTAATATAGACTGGATGATAATGAGATGAAATCAATATATATATATATATATATGTATGTATATATAATATCACTAGTACTGCAGCCGGACAGGTAGATAATATATTTATTAGGTAATGATGACTGATGACGGACCTGCTGGACACTGTCAGCTCAGCAGCACCGCAGACTGCTACAGTAAGCTACTATACTATAGTAGTATGTACAAAGAAGAAAGAAAAAAAAAACCACGGGTAGGTGGTATACAATTATGGATGGACTGCCGAGTGCCGACACAGAGGTAGCTACAGCCGTGGACTAACATACTGTTTCTGCTGCTAATATAGACTGGATGATTGATAATGAGATGAAATCAATATATATATGTATGTATATATAATATCACTAGTACTGCAGCCGGACAGGTAGATAATATATTTATTAGGTAATGATGACTGATGACGGACCTGCTGGACACTGTCAGCTCAGCAGCACTGCAGACTACTACAGTAAGCTACTATACTATAGTAGTATGTACAAAGAAGAAAGAAAAAAAAAAACCACGGGTAGGTGGTATACAATTATGGATGGACTAACGAGTGCCGACACAGAGGTAGCTACAGCCGTGGACTAACGTACTGTGTCTGCTGCTAATATAGACTGGATGATTGATAATGAGATGAAATCAATATATATATGTATGTATATATAATATCACTAGTACTGCAGCCGGACAGGTAGATAATATATTTATTAGGTAATGATGACTGATGACGGACCTGCTGGACACTGTCAGCTCAGCAGCACCGCAGACTGCTACAGTAAGCTACTATACTATAGTAGTATGTACAAAGAAGAAAGAAAAAAAAAACCACGGGTAGGTGGTATACAATTATGGATGGACTGCCGAGTGCCGACACAGAGGTAGCTACAGCCGTGGACTAACGTACTGTGTCTGCTGCTAATATAGACTGGATGATTGATAATGAGATGAAATCAATATATATATGTATGTATATATAATATCACTAGTACTGCAGCCGGACAGGTAGATAATATATTTATTAGGTAATGATGACTGATGACGGACCTGCTGGACACTGTCAGCTCAGCAGCACCGCAGACTGCTACAGTAAGCTACTATACTATAGTAGTATGTACAAAGAAGAAAGAAAAAAAAAACCACGGGTAGGTGGTATACAATTATGGATGGACTGCCGAGTGCCGACACAGAGGTAGCTACAGCCGTGGACTAACGTACTGTGTCTGCTGCTAATATAGAGTCTAGACTGGATGATAAATTATTGATAATGAGATGAAATCAATATAATATCACTAGTACTGCAGCCGGACAGGTACTATATATATTTATTATGTAATGACTGATGACGGACCTGCTGGACACTGTCAGGTCAGCACAGCACCGCAGACTGCTACAGTAAGCTACTATAGTAGTATGTATAAAGAAGAATGAAAAAAAAAAACCACGGGTAGGTGGTATACAATATTATATATATATATATATATATATATATATTATATACAATTATATATATATATATATATATATATATATATATTAAACTGGTGGTGATTGATTATTAAACTGGTGGTCAGGTCACGTTGCAACTTGCAACTAGTACTCCGAGGCCTAAGCAGACAATCACAAAATATATTATTATACTGGTGGTCAGTGTGGTCACAACAATGGCAGTGTGGCACTGACTCTGGCAGCAAAAGTGTGCACTGTACGTTATATGTACTCCTGAGTCCTGCTCTCAGACTCTAACTGCTCCCCACTGTCAGTGTCTCCCCCACAAGTCAGATAATACACTTACAGTCACACTATCTAATCTATAAATATCACTTCAGCAAGTAGTATAGTAGTACAGGTTGAGTCTCCCTTATCCAAAATGCTTGGGACCAGAGGTACTTTGGATATGGGATTTTTCCGTATTTTGGAATAATTGCATACCATAGTGAGATATCATGGTGATGGGACCTAAATCTAAGCACAGAATGCATTTATGTTGCATATACACCTTATACAGACAGCCTGAAGGTTATTTTAGCCAATATTTTTTAGAACTTTGTGCATTAAACAAAGTGTGCCTACATTCACACAATTCATTTATGTTTCATATACACCCTATTCACACAGCCCGAAGGTAATTTAATACAATATTTTTAATAACTTTGTGTATTAAACAAAGTTTGTGTACATTGAGACATCAAAAAACAAAGGTTTCACTATCTCACTCTCACTCAAAAAAGTCCGTATTTCGGAATATTCCGTATTTCGGAATATATGGATATGGGATACTCAACCTGTATACAGTATAGTAGTACTCCTCCTAATAATGCTCCCCAAAATATTGTGTCTCTCTCTTCTCTAAACGGAGAGGACGCCAGCCACGTCCTCTCCCTATGACTCTCAATGCACGTGTGAAAATGGCGGCGACGCGCGGCTCCTTATATAGAATCCGAGTCTCGCGATAGAATCCGAGCCTCTCGAGATGACGTTCGGGCGCGCTCGGGTTAGCCGAGCAAGGCGGGAAGATCCGAGCCTGCTCGGACCCGTGTAAAAAACCTGAAGTTCGGGCGGGTTCGGATTCAGAGGAACCGAACCTGCTCATCTCTAATCATTAGATGGTCTGGCCAGACAAAATAGTATATATCCGCTTCTGAGGAAGCCGCTGATACTGTGAGGAGGCGGGGAAAAGCATCAAGCCTTCAATGTACCAGACACCCACCACCCGGTCGGACATACTGTACAGCACCTATCCTGCAGCTTTCAGTACGGGAATATTCCGATAGTTGTCCCCAGGGATGGCTGTAACGAACAGATAAGCGGCCGAGGGTGGGAGGGGGGCAATCTTGTGCAGTGGAGGAGTTGGAGAGTGGTGAGATCACGGCTATATACTACTTTGTCTGGCCAGACCATTTAATGATTAGCTATTCTGAGTTTTACGAACGCAGTTTTGAGTCAACTTTATCTGAACAACTTGATATGAATTGGATGCAACATGTTTCTGAGACCAGTTACAAAATAGCTGTTGCTAATTGAGCCATAACTATTACATCTGCTGCAGGATCAGTCACTTTGCTTATTATTGACAAACATAGGGAATCATTTGTTTCTAAACTTATTTTTATTGTGTGTATGTAAAGCGGCCGGTGGTTGTTCTTACCAATCGGTGGTTGTGCGCTGTAACAATTCCTTTTCTCTTTGCAAGGTCTGAGTAACCCTTGAGTTAATGGCTGTAACAGGAATTAATTAGTTCAAGCACCTTGTCAATTGTGTGTTTGTATTTATTTGTGACATGTATTTATTAACCAGCGCGTCACACGTGTGAAGTCACAAGTCTTATTTGCCTTCAGAGGTCATTTTATCCACCATTCCCGGTAACAATCAGCCATTACTGTGCATTATTCATGTCTAATTGCTCACATACAGGTGGTAATGCGGCTTATGACGTGTCACTGGACTGAGCATCCATTACATTGTGCATCACCATGTTATTATAGATCCAGCAGAAATTACATGCGTACACCACAGGGGGCGCTCTCCTGGCAGTCTAACACAGAACTGGCTGGATAAATAGAAGCTTGATGCGGGGCACGCTGGCTGCCGGGGCCGGAGGGTGCTGCTCTGGGGGCCAGCATGGGTGCTCAGTAGCTCTGCCCCAGGGCACAGTGATGTCCAAGTTACCCCGGTACCCATCAGAGAAGACGGCAATGCAGTGTGACCAGAGAAACTGGACACAGAGCTCAGGACCTATCTCCCTACTAAGGTAAGTGTAAGGAGCAGATCTGATGGCAATATCATGTGGAATATTCAGATACCGCAGATACTGACCCATGACCCCTGGGATGATGACGGGGGTGTGGGTGACGTGGATGGACAGAAGTTGCGCAGAGAGTTGGAGACAGTGAGGACACATAAGGGGAAGCATCTGATAAGATCCCTCTTCTGCACAAGTTGCCATATAAACCACAGCTTGTGAAGACAAATGGGGGACTGTGCGCCATCTCAGGATGGCGTAGTTACACTCTTACTGCAAGTTCCTTAAAAAAATTGCTTTTTTGGAACTTGCTGAATGGTATCTGTGTCCGGGTTACGGTCGTTAGGTCGACACAGCTTATGTCGACAGTCATTAGGTCGACCACTAAGGGTCGACATGCATTAGGTAGACATGTACTAGGTAGACAGGTCAAAAGGTCGACATGAGATTTTCACTTTTTTTGTATTCATTTTTTTTCATACTTAACGATCCACGTGGACTACGATTGGAATGGTAACCTTGCCCGAAGCATAACGATCGAAGCGAGCCGTGCGAGGGGACATGGTGCACTAATTGGGGTTCCCCGTCACGTTACGAAGAATACAACGCCAAAAACAGTCCAAAAACCCATGTCGACCATTTGACCTGTCCATCTAGTACATGTTGACCTAAAGACCATGTCAACCTATCGTCCCTGTCGACATAATGCATGTCGACATTCCATGGTCGACCTAGTGACTGTCGACCTAAGTTGTGTCTATCCAACGACCCGTACACCTGTGTCAGGGACTTGCAGTCAGGGGAGGCAGGGGAGGTAGGAGGCAGTGCCTCCCCTGTCATAATGATTAAAATAATAAAAAGAAGATATAACAGAGTCTGCAATAAATATCTTCTTTTATTATTGTAATAATTTTTCCCCTCTTACTATGGCTGCATAGTTGGGCTGGGAGGCAGCGGGAGAGGTGCCTCCCGCTGCTAACACTAAAAGTCCGAGCAGCGGGGGGCGGGCAGGGGGCGGGGCACAGCAATGGGCTGTGAAAGCCCATTGAAAAATAATTGGGAAGCGGCACCTATACTGGTGCCGCAATGACAGGAGCGTGCATTCAGTCCCGATAAATGCACGTCCCTGTCCGTGCCCCAGCGGATCCAGTGCTGGATCCGCTGTCCAATCAGTAGCGAGCCCCCTTCGCGGCTGCAGCGAGCGCCGTGGGCTGTGTGGGCGCCCGCTGCAGACGGCGCCGCTGACTGACACTAGAGGTCATAACTGACCCCTAGTGTCTGAGCGGCGCTACTATGGGAGAGACGTCATGAGTCATGACATCTCTCCCATAGTAGAGACGAGCCGGCGGTCGGAGACGGAGGACAGCGCAGCAGGGTGGTCATTCCAAGTTGTTCGCTCGCTAGCTGCTTTTAGCAGCATTGTACACGCTAGGCCATCGCCCTCTGGGAGTGTATCTTAGTTTAGCAGAATAGCAAACGAAAGATTAGCAAAACTGCTACTAAATAATTCCCTGCAGTTTCTGAGTAGCTCCAGACCTACTCCTAGATTGCGATCAGCTCAGTCCGTTTAGTTCCTGGTTTGACGTCACAAACACGCCCTGCGTTCAGCCAGCCACTCCCCCATTTCTCCAGCCACTCCTGCGTTTTTCCCTGACACGCCTGCGTTTTTTAGCACACTCACGGAAAACGCTCAGTTACCACCCAGAAACACCCACTTTCTGTCAATCATTCACCGATCAGCAGAGCGACTGAAAAGTGCTGCAGGATCCACAGCAAATCTACTACGTTTTGGGTTAAATAACTTAGCGCATGCGCTCTGCGTACCATGCGCATGTGCATTTAGCCACAAATTGCAGCATAGCGAAAATCGGCAAAGAGCGAACAACTCGGAATGACCACCCAGGAGTGGTAAGTATGTGTGTGTATTTTTTTATGTGTTTGTGTTTGGGGCACTGGCACAGCTAGGAGGCACAACTACAAGGGGCACAGCAACTGGGGGCACAACTACAAGGGGCACAGCAACTGGGGGCACAACTACAAGGGGCACAGCAACTGGGGGCACAACTTCAAGGGGCACAGCAACTGGGGGCACAGCTACAAGGGGTACAGCTACAAGGGGCACAATTACAGGGGTCACAACTACTGGGGGCACAGCCACAAGGGGCACAGCTACTGGGGGCAAAGCTACAGGGGGCACAGCTACAAGGGGCACAGCAACTGGGGCACAACTACAGGGTGCACAGCAACTGGGAGCACTGATTGGAGTGTGATTGAAACTGGCCGTTTTCTGGGAGTGTGCGGAAAAACGCAGGCGTTTGAGGGAAAAACATGGGAGTGTCTGGAGAAACGGGGGAGTGGCTGGGCGTGTGTGTGACGTCAAACCAGGAACGAAACTGACTGAACTGGTCGCTATTTGTGAGTAGGTCTGGAGCTACTCAGAAACTGCTAAGAAATATTTATTCACAATTCTGCTATGCTAAGATACACTCCCAGAGGGCGGCGGCCTAGCGTGTGCAAAGCTGCTAAAATCTGCTAGCGAGCGAACAACTCGGAATCACCACCAATATACAGTTTAGCAGATTCCAGTCTGGCCTTTTATGTGGTATTATCAAAAGTGTTGTCCAGTCAGAAAGCGCTGGATGGTGGGATGAGACCCTGACATACCCTGACCTTGGAGCTCAGCTGTATCTCTGTGGACGCTTTCCTTGGATCTTTTTCTACAATTCTCACTATCCTCCTGTTTAATCTGGGGTCAGTTATCCTCTTGCGGCCACATCCAGGATACAGTCTCATGGACTTCTTAATAATATTTGCAGTTATAGTCACAGCGGCTTGGACATGGAGAGGAGTGCCGACAGCTTTGCCAGGCCTCGGTACAGGGAGGGGCGTGGCCAATGGGGGAGGTGTGGCCAGACCCCTTCCTTAGATAATATAAAAAATTATCTTATGCTCAGCCACACACAGGGGGGCACCGAGGTGTGTGAGTGTGATCGCTCCCCCATGTAGGGAGAGGACTGACTGCTGCCTCTTTCTCCAGCCCAGCACGCTGGGGAGAGAGGCTGCTGCATCAACAGTCAGTTCTCTATCTCCCTTCCCGAAGTGTGGCTTACTGTAATTGGGAAAGGGGAGAGGGTTCAGTTGTACTTGGGCCCCCGCATCAGGCCCGCGTAAAGTACCCACTCCGCCATCTTGCCAATGGACATGGTCTTATAGCCTTTACCTTTTATATGCAGGTGTACACTTTTCTTTCTGATCTCAGACAATGCTATCCTTTGCTTTCCCTGGAGCATGCTCAGTGTGGTGCACACAATGATACCAAACAGCAGAGCAACTACATATCTAAAATTTTTGGCTGAATGACTGATTAGAAGAATGAAGAGATGGGTGATGCTAATTCAAGAAAGCAAACAGTATAAAATATCACTATAATCCAATTATTTATTATCTTTTCTGTGGGGAACCAAATCTGTCAAAAGTTTGGTGCAAACTAGGTGATCCCCGCGGACGCTGATATTGGTGGCGGCAGCGATGGTGGGGGGCTGTTGTTAACGAGGACCTCCCTCGTCTGTACACGTTCATTGAATGTAAACACTGGACGAGATTGTGAAAGATCTCACTCAGATTGGCCCTTCTGAACGAGATCTTTTGCTTTCTCTTCTAGTGTGTATGGGGCTTAAGCAAATTTGTATATCTCCTATATAATAGCCCAGATCTGTGACTCTGTGCCTGTTTCTCTAACGCTGGGCGTGGCTAGGAGCTCTCATTGGGTTAGCAGCAGGTCTATCACACCCAGTCCACAGCTGATTGGGCGAGAAATGCCCTCCCACACAGGTTACGTCCAATGGGAGGCTCTGCCCTTTGGCTGCTGTGTTTTCCCAGAGCAGGATTAACAATGGGGCTGATGGAGCTGCAGCTCCAGGTCCACACCCCAAAATAGGCCCACTGCATCTGCAGCATCACACCCTCCAACAATTTACACATAAAAATCGCTACAAATTCAAAAAGGGGACGTGGCTACGAGTAAAGTGCCGTGGCTACGCCCCTTTTCCTATACTTTCAATGGGAGTTTGGAGAGCCAAAAATTGGTACAGACCATAAAATAGGGACTGTACCTGCCAAAAAGGTGCAGCTGGAGGGTATGCCACTGCATCTGCAGCAAGTCTCTGCGCTGTAGATAGGGGAAAAATAATTTTACTGCAGCGTCCTATAGGGGTCATTCCGACCCATACGCATGCTGCACTTTTTTGCAGCCGTGTGAACAGGTCAGAACTGCGCATGCGCACGGGCGGAAATGCGCAGGCGCATCGCTGCCTGGCGATGCCAGTCACCGGGCAGTGACGAAAATAACGAAGAAAGCATTCACAGCAGCGAATGCAAGAAGATGGACAGGAAGAGGCCGGCCGGAGGCATCAACTGCCCATTTTCAGGGAGTGTCCGTCTGAACGCAGGCGTGCCCAGCCGTTTCCAGGGAGGGATCCTGACGTCAGCTCCGTCCTGGATGATCGCAGCGGGTGAGTAAGTCCTGAGCTGTGCAGAGACTGCAAAAACTTTTGTCTGTGGAGCTCTCTGCACAAGCGTTTGCAGCCCTGCACAGCGATTCCCCCTCCCCTGTAGGCAGCAACTACCTGATCACAGCAGTGCTAAAAGTAGCCTGCTAGCGATCAGGTCAGAATGACCCCTATGTCCTGCTGCCAGTCCACCTGCCCCCTCCGGCATCAACAATCCCCACTCCGTAGCCGCGGCGCAGGTGGATCAAAAGCTGCTACAGCCACCGGCATAGATGTGTATGAAAGCGGCGCAGCGGAAGGCTTTCATATCCCTCCTTGCGCCGCATACTCTCTGATCCCCGGAGCCTCCTCTGCGCGTGATGTCACAGAAGTGCCTCCCCACCACAGCCGCACCCAGATCCCCAGAGGCCCTGACTCCGCAACACAGCACCTGGGCTGCCGGCCTGGAAGCCCCGAGATGGCTAATGTAGCGGATAGAGTGGGTGATATCGTGGAGGGTAATGTCTGGACGCTGAATCAATGTAAAAGGTGACAGTGCTGTGCAGTGCAGTGGGTGTGCAGGGTCACTGACACCACACAGCACTCTCACCTTTTACATTGATTCAGCCAGTCAGTCAGTTCTGCCAGCCAGTCACTATTGTTATCACCAGTGTCCCAACGCGCCGCATTACAGGGAAGTAGACGCACTAAATAAACTATAGCTCCGGTGCTAGGGGCTGCTGGGAGCTGAAGTTTATTGAGTGCATCTTCTTCTGGACCCCCTCCCCCACCTGTGGCACCCACGCACCTGCCTCTTCCCCACCTGTGCCACCACCGCACCAGCCCCACCTGTGGCACCACCACAACTGCTCCTCCCCCACCCATGGCACCCCCAGACCCCCCCCAAATCCGCAGCACCACCAGAACACCTCCCCCATCTGCGCCTCTTCCACACCCACTACTCCCCAACCACAGCACCCACTAGGTGATTCATCAGGCCCTGCGTACGCTGTTCACGCCGTTGCAAGAGGCTACGACCCTTAACCATTGCACGCCATTTGTTCGGGCAATATTTAACCACTCACACAATTATGATTGAAGGTAATACTCCATATAATACAAATATTGCATGACATAAGGGCGTGCAAGGGTTAATGGGGCGTAGCCCCATATGACGGTGTGAAGAGCGCCCGTAGGGCGCGATGAATCATCTAGTATATCTTAGTTACCTACTTTTGTCTCCTCACTGCTGCCCACTTTAGGGGGCCGGTCTGTCACATTATTAGGCCCCACCATAGGAAAAATGCTGCAATTTGTAGGTCCAAGGACAGGGACGGGGTGTAATTATGCAAATAGCATCACTGAATCCCACCCCCTCTGCCCAGAACCACGATTATGGTGATTTTCTCCACATCCTGCCTGATGGGAAGCGGGTAGGATGCAGGAGGGACGCTTACTCTTCTGGGGGTGCAGGAGCTACCTGAAATATTACGAGTATCCTGCAACATCTGAGAGTAGGCGAGTATGATATAGATATAGTTTATGTGCATTATCAAGTAGCAGTATTATGAGAATTCTATTAGCACAGAGGGACATGTGACCAGGAACTGGGGAAAGGAGAGCAGCAATGAGGAATACTTACCGACTTCTTCATTCTCCTCACTGGGAGAAGCCAGGATAGGAGAGACACATCATGGCACTTTGGGGGGGGGGGGGGGGGGGCAAACTGTTTCTCCATTAGGCCCTGCCCCCAGAACCAGGAAACACCCGAGATTTGCGGGTAAACATCAAGGGGCGGTGCTTAAGGCTAACCCCCAACTCTGGAAAACACCCGCGATCCGTGGGTCTACAGCGAGGGGCGGAGCTTAAGGCCCACCTCCAACTCAGGAAAACACATTCGATTTGCAGACCCGCAGTGAGGGTGTGGAGCTAAATGGTTCATTCTAGTCATTTAGCTCTGCCTGCTTCTCGCGGCCCCGCGATTGCCGGTGATTTTTACACTATCCTGCCCGCTTCACTGGGAAATATCAAGAGCCTCCCGCAGCTTCCAGGAGGATAGGCAAGTATGCAATGCAGAGATGATGACGTCTGTGTCCAGGGTTGGACTGACCCACATGGGTACAGTGGAAACCGCCAGTGGGCCCCAATGCCTGGGGGCCCCTCCTCTAGGGATCATGTTCCAGACTGTGCACATTACTTATACATTATACATATGTTACATTATACTGCACAGGACTATGGTGTATTATCTACAGTGCATTGCTGTTATTACTCTGGTACATTATCATGCATGCACTAGCAGTATATACCGTATAAATTTATCAAGGGGCCCAGACCATGCACTCTTTTAATAGGCAAACCAATGTGGTGGCTGGCCACACCCCTTCTGGATACTGGCCACACACCCTCTGGAGACTGGCTACACCCCTATACATGACCTCCTACCATAGCATCCCCCCGGTGGGCCCTTAATGCCTCAGTCCGATACTGTCTGTGTCTACCTGTAATAAATCAAGTATTACCAACAACAAATAAAAGACATAATCAGCATACATTATTATTCAATGCTATAAGGTGACATCAGAACAGAACACGCCCACTCATACTAGGAAGAAAATGCGCTTTTTGTGATTACATTTATCTCCAACTCAGAATAAGGCCCAATATGTATCTTTATCAGTCATACATATTATCTGTGTCCCTTAAGGGGGTACACGCGGAGATATCCGTGCATAAATTATAAGCAATCTGACTAGATTGCTTAGAATTTAAGCACGGAAATCTCTGTGTGTTGCCCCACAGTGATAGTGATGCACGTCCCCGCACGTCGCTGTCGCCGGTGCAAGATTGAGCCTGCATGCAGACCAGGGGCGTAGCCAGAACTTTGTGGGCCCCATAGCAACATTTTGAAGGGGCCGCCGTCCCAATGCTTCTAGAGACACTTCTCTGCAGCAGTTGTTAATTTTATGCCCTTCTTTAGCTCCCGTTCATTTTCTGAACCATAGTAGAGCCTCATTAATGTGATGCCCCATAGTAGTGCCCTAGTTTCTTTTATGAATCACAGTAGTGCTTAAGTTCCTCCTATGTCACAATTCAGAGCTGCCAGTACACATTATGCCGCACAGTACCCCCAATTCACATTATGATATATAGTGCTCACTGTTCACATTGTGCCACATTACAGTGCCCCGGTTCATATTATATAACATTAAAATGCCCTCCAGTTCATTTTATACCACACTACAATGAGCAGGTCCAGGGGCATACCTAGATATATTGCAGGCCCAAAGGAAAAGGTCTGAAAGAACTCCTACATACCACCAAATGACAAAAAATGTATATAATTCATATAACTTTGATAGGGAAGGTGGGCCCCTCTCAGCTCTGGGCCCCATAGCAGCTGCACTGCCTGCACCTATGGTAGCTATGCCCTTGATGCAGACTCAATCTAGCACACTGCTCATTTCACCGCTGGGGGAAATGTGCGCCCCCTCGCTCAGCTCACATCACGTTGTGCTGATCGGGGGGAGAGATGTGTGCTGAGCAGTCTGTTCTAGAACGCTGAGCACACATCTCCCCCTTGTGTACAGCCCTTTTGTGTAACTGAGCCTGTAGCTATAATCTGAGTGACAGCTCAGCCTCGCCCTGTGTGCAGAATGTGACTCACTGGTATCTGAGTGTCAGAGACTTTCACTTTCATTTCTCTCTCCTGCTGCCAGCGATGGCGTCTGCTGATCTGAGACAGGAGCTGGACTGTTCCATCTGCCTGAGCATTTATACAGATCCTGTAACCCTGAGATGTGGCCACAACTTCTGCCGGGGCTGTATTGATCGGGTGCTGGATACACAGGAGGGGGCTGGAGTATATACCTGTCCTGACTGCAGAGCAGAGTGTCAGGAGCGTCCTGCACTGATACGGAACATTCCTCTGTGTAACATAGTGGGGAGGTTCCTGTCTACTCGGCCAGATCAGGAGGAGACTGGGATCTTCTGCACTTACTGCATTCACTCTCCTGTACCTGCTGCTAAATCCTGTCTGATGTGTGAGGCTTCTCTGTGTGATAAACACCTGAGAGTACACAGCAAGTCAGCAGAACACGTCTTATGTGATCCCACCACTGCCCTGGGGAACAGGAAATGCTCCGTCCATAAGAAGATCCTGGAGTATTACTGCACTGAGGACACTGCCTGTATCTGTGTGTACTGTTCAGCTGGAGAACATCGGGGACACTTGGTGGAGATGTTGGATGAAGCCTCTGAGAAGAAGAAGGAGAAGCTGAGAAATGTTCTACAGAAACTGACCATAAAGAGAGAGGAGACTGAGAAAAGAGTCCAGAGTCTGCAGGAGCGCAGGAGAGAAGATCAGGGAAAAGCAGCTGATGTAACAGAGACAGTCACTGCCCTGTTCAGAGACATCAGGAGACAGCTGGAAGACCTGGAGAAGAGAGTCCTGAGTGAGATCTCCAGGCAGGAACAGCGCGTTTCACTCTCAGTCTCTTATCTGATCCAGCAGCTGGAAATAAAGAAGGACGAGCTGTCCGGGAAGATGCGTCACATTGAGGAGCTGTGTAACATGTCTGATCCAGTGACTGTCTTACAGGAACCAGACACAGGGGACTTGTGTGATACTGAGGACACAGAGAGACATGATAACCAGGTCCGTGGTGCAGGAGATCTGGATGTGGGTCTCATCTCAGGGACATTACATACATTATCTGGTATAATAACAGGTATAAATACAGGGATCTATGTGCAGGAACCTACAGACCTATTACTGGATGTGACCACAGCTGGTAATACTATACAGATATCAGGTGACAGGAAAACTGCATCCAGGTCACCAGACCAGAATCACCCAGTAACACCAGAGAGATTTCAGTGTAATCAGGTAATAAGCACCAGGGGATTCTCCTCAGGGCGACATTACTGGGAGGTGGATGTCAGTAAGTCAGTGGGGTGGAGGGTGGGGATGTGTTATCCCAGTATAGACAGGAGAGGAGATCAGTCAGACATTGGGGAGAATAACAAGTCCTGGTGTCTGTGTAGGGGGGGGTATAATAATCAGTACTCAGTGACACATGACAGTAGAGAGATCCGGTTACCTGACAATATCCGCTGTGACAGAGTGAGGGTATATCTGGATTATGAGGCAGGACAGCTGTCCTTTTATGCTCTGTGTGACCCCATCAGACACTTACACACCTACACTGCTGCCCTCACTGAGCCCCTCCATGCTGCATTACGTGTTGGGAACAGATTTTTTGATCCTAGAGGTTCTTCTATAACTATATGTGGGGGAGTCAGGAGCTGGGAGAAATTACCATAGGAAATCCTCCCAGAGACTGGTGACATCACAGAGAGGGGAATATGATTGGTGGAGCACTCAGCAAATAGAATGTAGCAGTAGGTGGAGTTACAGCTGAGCCCCTCCCCCTGGGTGACCACGTGACCAGTGTGTCTGGAGCCGTTCCCTTATTGGTGTGTTGCTGTCATTATAACTATATAAATACACATCTCTGACACTGACACCTGTGATTGGCTGGAATATCTGTCAGTGTGCTGATGTCAGTATAGTGTGATGGTGACATTATGAGTGACATCATTGTGACTACATCCCCGGCCCATCACCACACACCTGACCATAGGGAGGACAGCCCAGCACTATTTTATCTATGTAATATTTGCTGAATTCCTTAATATAAAACATTTGGCCTCAGCATCCTGTGAGTAAAATGCTGATACTCTAGGGCGCTGTGATTCAGTAACACTGAGACCACTGGTGCCCCCTATTACTGTAGTCAGAGCTACACTCCCTCGCACTGGGTGTTATGTGTGTAGGGGGAGAATGGGGCGGGGACTGTGTAAAGCTCCACCTACTGGGAACTGTAACAAAAGCCGATGTTTCTTACATAACACATGATTGGCTGGACAGCTACTGACTGCATGATGCCTCATTGCTTATCTGTATTATCTTATGCAGGAATCACAATGTATAATGACTGTTTATGTGCTCACCATTATACAAGTATAGTACAAATTATACAGCGCTCTCTTTACATCGCGCCCTTTATACTGCCGCCATCACTTACCGCCATGTACACTGTCACCATAAGAGCCTTAAAACATACAAATGACATTATACATGTAATAAACAACGTTATGGCGTCACAGTCAGAGACTTTGGGAGACATCGATAACAACTTTGTAATCAACGTCTCTTCTAAATATTTCTGTTCTACTGATGTAATGGGGAGTGGGGGGAATCAGCCAGACAGGCTTATGTGATTGGTTTCCACAGCTAAGCCTGTACATATAGGAGATATGTGCTCCTTCCGTTACATCCCCTGTATTATACACGTTATCAGGATGTCACACCCGGTACTCATACTCTGCAGTCACACACCTTACACATGGAGCTATTTGCTCCATCATAGGAAGCCTGGTAATACTAATTATATGACGGTAAGTGCAGGGCCGGCTCCAGGCCTACTAGCACCCTGAGCGAGAAGATTTAAGAGCCCCCCCCCCCCCCCCCCCCCCACACACACACACACGGAAAAGTGGGTGTGGCCTCCTGGAAAAGTGGGCGTGGCCTCATAACTTCATATAATCAAACTATAAATAAATATATTTTCACACACCCTCTACGCACACAGGCCCTCATTCCGAGTTGTTCGCTCGCAAGGCGAATGTAGCAGAGTTACACACGCTAAGCCGCCGCCTACTGGGAGTGAATCTTAGCTTCTTAAAATTGCGACCGACGTACGCGCAATATTGCGATTACAAACGAGTTAGCAGTTTCTGAGTAGCTTCAGACTTACTCTGCCTGTGCGATCAGTTCAGTGCTTTTCGTTCCTGGCTGACGTCATAAACACACCCAGCGTTCGCCCAGGCACTCCCACCGTTTCTCCGGCCACTCCTGCGTTTTTTCCGGAAACGGTAGCGTTTCCAGCCACACGCCCCTAAAACGCCGTGCATCCGCCCAGTAACACCCATTTCCTGTCAATCACAATGCGATCGCCGGAGCGATGAAAATGCCGTGAGTAAACTTACTTTCATCATAGTAAAGTTACTTGGCGCAGTCGCAGTGCGAACATTGCGCATGCGCACTAAGAGAATTCTCACTGCGATGCGACGAAAAACTCCGAGCGAACAACTCGGAATGAGGGCCACAGTTAGCAGCCTTACACATAACAGCCACAGTAGTGTTCCTTACACACAATGTCTCCAGTATAGTGCCAGATACACATGACATACCTCGCAGCAGTGCCACCTACACATGACATGCCCCCCAGCAGTGCCAGCTACACATGACATGCCCCCCAGCAGTGCCAGCTACACATGACATGCCCCCCAGCAGTGCCAGCTACACATGACATGCCCCCCAGCAGTGCCAGCTACACATGACATGCCCCCCAGCAGTGCCAGCTACACATGACATGCCCCCCAGCAGTGCCAGCTACACATGACATGCCTCGCAGCAGTGCCAGCTACACATGACATGCCCCCCAGCAGTGCCAGCTACACATGACATGCCCCCCAGCAGTGCCAGCTACACATGACATGCCCCCCAGCAGTGCCAGCTACACATGACATGCCCCCCAGCAGTGCCAGCTACACATGACATGCCCCCCAGCAGTGCCAGCTACACATGACATGCCTCGCAGCAGTGCCAGCTACACATGACATGCCCCCCAGCAGTGCCACCTACACATGACATGCCCCCCAGCAGTGCCAGCTACACATGACATGCCCCCCAGCAGTGCCAGCTACACATGACATGCCCCCCAGCAGTGCCAGCTACACATGACATGCCCCCAGCAGTGCCAGCTACACATAACATGCCCCCCAGCAGTGCCAGCTACACATGACATGCCCCCCAGCAGTGCCAGCTACACATGACATGCCCCCCAGCAGTGCCACCTACACATGACATGCCCCCCAGCAGTGCCACCTACACATGACATGCCCCCCAGCAGTGCCAGCTACACATGACATGCCCCCCAGCAGTGCCAGCTACACATGACATGCCCCCCAGCAGTGCCAGCTACACATGACATGCCTCGCAGCAGTGCCAGCTACACATGACATGCCCCCCAGCAGTGCCACCTACACATGACATGCCCCCCAGCAGTGCCAGCTACACATGACATGCCTCGCAGCAGTGCCACCTACACATGACATGCCCCCCAGCAGTGCCACCTACACATGACATGCCCCCCAGCAGTGCCACCTACACATGACATGCCCCCCAGCAGTGCCAGCTACACATGACATGCCCCCCAGCAGTGCCAGCTACACATGACATGCCCCCCAGCAGTGCCAGCTACACATGACATGCCCCCCAGCAGTGCCAGCTACGCATGATAGTGTTCACATTTTAGGGCAGGGTGCTGATCACAGGGAGGGCACATTTTTAAGTTAGGAGAGCAAAATGATGTACATACTGTAATGCTTGGTGCTCCTCCACCCACATGCAGAAGCATGGACAGTGCGCGTCGAAGGCGCGCAGCAAAAATTTAGTGGCGTTGCTTCGTGGAGAAGGGGTGTGGCCACATAATAGTGCAGCTAATACACATTGCACCAGGTAGAACCTCCTATGCACACTGCGACAGGTAGAGCACTAAGACACATTGCCTAGCCACAGACGCCTAGCGGGAACACTACATGATATGCTCTCCAGCCGTGCCAGCTACACATGACATGCCCCCCAGCAGTGCCAGCAACATGTGGCATGCCCCCCAGCAGTGCCAGATACATAAATGGTCACAGTGCCAGAAATGTCCCCACAGTTCCAGATACATAAATGCCCCCACAGTGCCAGATACATAAATGCCCCCACAGTGCAGATATGCCCCCACAGTGCCAGATACATAAATGCCCCCACAGTTCCAGATACATAAATGCCCCCACAGTGCCAGATACATAAATGCCCCCACAGTGCCTGATACATAAATGCCCCCACAGTGCAGATATGCTCCCACAGTGCCAGATACATAAACGCCCCCACAGTGAAAGATATACCCCCACAATGCAGACATGCCCCCACATTTCCAGATACATAATTGCCCCCACAGTGCCTGATACATAAATGCCCCCACAGTGAAAGATATACCCCCACAGTGCAGACATGCCCCCACATTTCCAGATACATAATTGCCCCCACAGTGAAAGATATGCCCCCACAGTGCCCCCACACAGAGCCTGATCCATATACTGCTTCACGATACCTGCGGTGGTGGCGGGAGAGGGAGTGCCGCTAAGGATGCGGGCGGCTCTTCTAAAACTCTTGTGTGCGCGGCTGCCCGGCGCTGGCATCTAACGTCAGACGCCGGCGCCGCACAGCCGCATACACAACAGTTTAAGTTTAGACCAAGGAGCACTGCAGGCTGGCTCCAAGCACAAAGATGGCGGCGCCCAATAAGGGTGGCGCCCCGCGCGGCCGCTCTAGTCGAACGTGCCTGGAGCCGGCCCTGGGTAAGTGTAACCATTGCAGCTCAGCAGAATATGATGTTACCTGACCATTACACTTTGGGGGTCATTCCGAGTTGTTCGCTCGCTAGCAGTTTTAGCAGCCGTGCAAACGCTAAGCCGCCGCCCTCTGGGAGTGTATTTTAACTTAGCAGAAGTGTGAAGGAAAGGATTGCAGAGCGACTACGAAAAAAATTGTGTCGTTTCAGAGTAGCTCCAGACCTACTCAGCGCTTGCGATCACTTCAGACTGTTTAGTCCCGGATTTGACATCACAAACACGCCCTGCGTTCGGCCAGCCATGCCTGCGTTTTTCCGGGCACACCCTGAAAACGGTCAGTTGACACCCAGAAATGCCCACTTCCTGTCAATCACTCTGCGGCCAGCACTGCAACTGAAAAGCTTTGCTAGACCTTGTGTGAAACTACTTCGGCCGTAGTGAAAGCACGTCGCGCGTGCACATTGCGCCGCATACGCATGCGTAGAAGTGCCGTTTTTGTGCATCATCGCTGTGCAGCGAACATTTTCAGCTAGCGATCAACTTGGAATGACCCCCATAGCTTCATATAGTACTAGCTGGAGTACCCGGCGTTGCCCGGGATTTTAAGAATGTCTGTTTACAAAAATAAATGTAAATATTAAACACACAGTAGAAATAACCTTGTAGATAGCTGAATACCCGTGCTTCACTATGGGATGAGGATGGTGAATTAGACTGATAGTTGTTAGTTAATTTACGTTGGTTGGAGATGTAGTCTATAGGCATGTCTTGCTTCCCTGATGCACTTTGTGTAGTGGCCGGACCCCTTTTTGGTTTCCCAAGGGACCCTGCTCTTCCCACTATACAACTCTCAGTGTGTGGCTTATTGCTGCCTCCATTCCCCTCCTCACATCATGTCACTGCCCCTGTGAAATGATCAATTTATTTACAGTTTCTTATATAGCGCAGCACATTATGTATCTCCTGATATACTCTGTGCTGCTGGTGGACCATGCTACTTCCACTATATAACTCTCAGTGTGCGTATATGTGCTACCTGCATTCCCCTTCTCACATCATGTCACTGGCCCTGTCACATGCAGCCCTGTCCTCACTGACACATCACTCATCTCCTGATATACTCTGTGCTGCTGGGGACCCTGCTCCTCCCACTATATAACTCTCAGTCTGTGGCTTCCTGCTGCCTCCATTCCCATTCTCACATCATGTCAGTGCCCCTGTCACATGCAGCCCTGTCCTCACTGACACATCACTCATCTCCTGATATACTCTGTGCTGCTGGGAACCCTGCTCCTCCCACTATATAACTCTCAGTCTGTGGCTTCCTGCTGCCTGCATTCCCCTCCTCACATCATGTCACTGGCCCTGTCACATGCAGCTAGGGAGGCCAATCCCGGGATCGGGATCGGCGGGATCCCGGGATTTGGGCCCAAAATTGCTGCATGTGCGGGAGAGAGTGTGTGTAAGTAATACTACTCACACTTAGGCGGGCGGCAGCCATAGACGAACGCTGAACGCGGCGACACTTCAAATGTGGCGCCGGCCGCCAGCCAATCAGAGCTGGCGGACCGGCAGCCAATCAGGGAAGCTGCCGCGGCAGCCAATCAGGAGCGACTGCTGCGGCCGCTTCCCTGATTGGCTGCTGGTCCGCCAGCTCTGGTTGGCTGGCGGCCGGCGATTCATTTGAAATGCCGCCGCGTTCAGTGTGTCCATGGCTGGCGCCTGAAAGGATTGCCCCTCTATTCTTTACCCCTCGATGTGATTGTCTCATAGACGTCCGTGAGTGTAAACCTTTAGCCACAAGTAACATGCAAAACACACGTAGTAAAGATTCACACTGGTTTATTATGAGGTTAACAAAAGTATAAAAGACAACGTATATGGGTGTAACTGACATGTTGTTACACTCTTATTGGCTCGTTAGCAGTTACCAGGCAGAATATATAAGGCGGATGTCCAAATATGGGTTTTCTACAAGTTTCTCAAAACATTTATCAAAGTCTGTAACACAGGATATTTGGTAACACACAGAAGTAGAAATAACAGGTTTGATCTGGTATGGAACTGCCCTTGAATACCAGGCTCATACAAGCCTGGTATTTGTATGAGCAGACAAAGGTACCCGGCACAGGGTAGTACGTATCTATGCAAACACATAACAGTTCATATAGCATGTTTTAACCCTTCATTAGGGAAGTAGAAATATTCACTTTTACACTGTAACTATTATAAGGAAATTGATCATATAAAAAGTAATATTTACAAAGCACAGAAGAGTTAACCCTTCAATCCCCTCTTAGAATCATGATTGTTATATAACATGATTCTTGGGTGAGGCTCCTTTCTTGTTCCTCCAGTTCTTGAGATATTGGACATAATCGTCGGGTCCCTTACTATCAGAGGAGGTGACAGGACTGGTGGTTATATCATAGTACATCAGGGCCTTATCAATGCCTTTGGAGGTAAGTTTCTTTCCACAGGGAATTACACAATAAACTATAATGCCTACAAGAATTAAAGTTACAAGTATGAATATGCTTATTTGCACAAGAGCCTGTTTCCAATTTTCAAACCACCCAAAATATTGGCTCCATGGGTTATCAATACCTGAATTTTTCTTAAGTTCTATGGATAAGGTTTCTAACTTGTTTATGGCTAAAGTAACCTTACCATTGGGACCAGTGTTGTCAGGAATATATGTACAACAGCCTTCCACCTTACTAATGTAAACACATGTACCGCCTTTTTCTGCTAGAATCATGTCAAGGGCCATTCTATTTTGGAATGTCATTTGGGAAGTGGCTTCTAGCTGTTCAGCTATACCTTTAAGAGCATCTTTGGTATCATTAACAAATCTTTGTTGATTATAATATATATAATTAATCCATATATAATTTACAGTTACTATAGGAAACAATGACTCAAAACCCGCAGCGATAGTCTAGAAAGTAGGGGTACTCCATATTTGCTCCATCTATTTTTTTGCAAATGATGGGCCATATTTCCAATCTGCTCCTGTATTCCACCCCACAGATTCCCAGTAATCACAGTTGGATCCATGATAGGATATTTCCATCCACCATTCATCAGTGACACAAATGTACATTGTCTCAGACATCCCTGATTTTCTTTTCTGCTGTATGAAATGTTTGTTGTCAGCAAGTTTAGGGAACATGAAATAATCAAGGATGTATGTGGCTACGTGTGTATTGGAGGAATTGTACCACAAGGTGGGGACCCCATCTGTTTGTGTGATGTCGACTTCACATATTGTGAGGTGAATGAGGGCCAGTAGGGCTATCGAGATAGTCCCCAGGATAGAGATAGGGGGCAGGTTCTTCATCGTTTTCTGTTCTTCTGTCTTCGCTAGGTGGGAGGTCAGGGCTGTCTGCCCCGGTTCGTACCTCACTGGAATCACTTGCTTCCCTCTCTAGGTCTGGTCTAGGAACCTTTTTTACTCGGGATGCATGGATCCAGGTAGGACTTTCCTCTGTCAGGACTGCTGTTCGGGTAACTGCTACGACTTCCGCCTCTGGGCCATAGGTGAAGTCTCCTGGGCTCTTGCTGCGGGGGAGGATCTTCACCACTACTCTGTCTCCGACCTTAAAAGGGTGTGTTGGTTCCTGTGGATTCAGAGGGTTTTTTACAAGCGACATCATGTTCAATCTCATCAAGTTTGGTTATGAGGGCCCTGACATACTCTTCCCTTATAAGTTCTAGATCTCCTTCCTGTATCATCAACGGTTTCTTAGCCCAGGGTGTGGGGAAGGGTCTACCCATTAGTATTTCAAAGGGTGAGTATCCTAGAGTTTTCTGTGGGGTCATTCTGATTTCTGCTAGGATAATGGGAAGGACCTGCTTCCATTTGTGGAAGGTACCTCCTGTGGCCTTCCTTAGTTTGTCTTTGAGGGTCCTATTCATTCTTCCTACGACCCCTGAACTCTGCAGGTGGTACGGGATGTGAAACTTCCACTCCACCTGCAGAGCTTTTACTAAGGCCTGTGTGATTTTGGCTGTAAAGGCTGAGCCTTTATCACTATTTATTTGCAGGGGGCACCCCCATCTAGGGATGATTTTCTGTGTTAGGATTCTTGCTACTGTCTTGGCATCCTCTGACTTAGTTAGGAATACTTCTGGCCAGCGAGAGAACATATCTACAATGACCAGGGCATATTCTTGTTTACCTGTACCAGGGATATGGGTAAAATCAATTTGTAAGTGTGTAAAAGGGGTGGTGGGGTATTCAAGATGCTGGTGTTTCGCTTTATTAGGGTTGTTAGGGTTGTTCCTGAGGCAAGTGATGCATCTGCTAACATACTGGTCCACAAGTGATTTGGCATTAGTAACATAAAAATCATTGGTTAGTAGGAGGAGTGTTGTGGCTTCACCACGGTGACCAACACCACGGCACTGGGCAACGAGCAAAGGGGCACTGGACTGGGGTATACAGGGTTTCCCCTCTTTGCAGATTAATCCTGATTTAGGATTTTTCTGCAGAATTGGGTAAGTCCAGTCGGAGAGATCAGTATTAGTCGCAGCAGCTTGAAGTTTGAGTGAGCAGATGGACGTTGTCAAGGGAGGGACATGCTCTAGTGAGTGCAATGAGTTCTGCAGCTTGCGCGGACTGATAAGGTATTGGTAGGGCTTCCAACACAGTGTCAGGGAGGGTGACAATGGCATAGCCAGCCTGGTATGTATTGTCATTGGGCCTACTACAGGAGCCGTCAACAAAAACTATGTCTGCGCCTGGTATGGGAACGGGAGACATGTCAAGTCTGGGAGAAGTTTCAGCTTCAATGGAAGCAGCACAGTCATGTAGGTCGGGTGGTTCATCCTCGGGACCTTTCAAGCCTAAAAGGGCATTGAGAATGGGTGCAGGGCCAGAAGAACTAGCAGTGTACTTAATGGTAAGGGTAGGGTTACTCAAAAGGAGTACTTCATATCCACTAAGGCGTTGTGCTGACATGTGCTGTGTGTGTAAGCCTTTAAGTATTGCCAGGACATCATGTGTGGTGTGGAGTACTGTGATGTGGCCTAAAGTGAGGGTAGTGGCCATTTCTGCAACCATTGCACAGGCTGCCAAAGCCCTGAGGCAGGCAGGCATACCTTGCACAGACACTGGCATGACTTTGGAAAAAAAATGCCACGGGGCGCAACTTCCCTCCATAAAACTGTGTGAGCACCCCCGCCATGGTTTTACAATTGTCCCTTGCATATAGATGGAAAGGTAGTACATAATTGGGGAGGCCAAGTGCCGGACTTTTCATCAACATACATTTTAAACTTTCATATGCAGTTAACATTTCTTGTGACCATTGTACAGTTTTAGGTTTGTCCTTCAGTGTGGCTTGTCTCAAAATGTTATCATAATAAGAGCAATCAGATATCCACTGTCTGCAGTAATTTACCATACCCAGGAAGGACAGTAGTTCCTTCTGGGTAGTTGGGGTGACCAGGCCCAATACAGACTGTATGCGTTGTGGACTGATTTTCCTCTCTCCCTGAGTGAGCACAAAACCTAAGTAATCAACATGCTTTTTACACCATTGCATTTTTGTTTTGGACACCTTGTGTCCACATTCACAAAGCCAGTTTAGTAATGAAACACCATCCTCTCGGCAGGCCTCCTCAGTTTGACTACAGAGCAGCAGATCATCTGCATACTGTAGCAGGACTGAACCATGGTGAGGTTGCCAGGGCCCCAATGTGGCCTGGAGACAACAGGTGCGTCAATAATCTGCACCAGGTAAGTTGTTTACCCTCAAAAGAAAAGGCAAAAAGTAATTGTGTCTGTGAATCTACAGGTATGCTGAAAAAGGCATTCTTCAAATCAATTACAGAGAAGAACGCAGCATCTGCAGGGATTGCAGAAATGAGTGAGTTTACATCTGGAACAATTGGTGCAATTGGGACAATTAACTGATTGATCGCTCTGAGATCCTGTACAAATCTTATACTGCCATCAGCTTTGGCAACAGGGTTCACAGGAGTACAGTATGGTGATACAATATGTCTGAGAATACCCTGTTGTAAGAATTGCTGTATGAGACCTTCTATAAACAGGTTGTGAGTCGGGTTTGAGATTGGCCTTATGTGGTGTGCATGAGATTAGGCCAGTGTCATATGGACCTTCTGACCAAAGAGCGGGGTTTACTTGAGCTAAGTCAGGCATTGGTGGGTATTCCATTGACTCCCATTGAAGGAGCAGTCTTTTCCAAATCACCATCATATAGGTCAGAACACAAAACACTGGTTGTTGCACCGCTGTCCACAAAAAAAGGGAACTTTACTTCCATTTATAATAAGTGGCAGCAGAGGTGAATCTTTCCCTGACTGCGGGGTTGGTTCTGTCTGTCAAAGCGTCTGGAGTTCTGATAGTTATGAGTGAGTGCAGGTTTCTTTACATCAAAACACCCTGCAGCCTCTTTCTCATACAGATGTTTTTTTTTTTTTTTTTTAAATCTATCGTACTATCAGAAGTCCAGGAAGAGACGCTTTGCTTAACAGAAACTATGACAGAAGGTAGAAGGTTGTTAATGAAGGTGGAAATGAGTAAGCTTTCTGAGTTAAGCAAAGGTAAGCCAGCGTCATCTGTCCAGCAGTCCTTAAACCTTTTCCAAAACTCAGTAACAGACTCCGAGGGTTTCAGTTTACAAGCTACAGCGACAGGCAAAAAAACACAGGCAAAGGAGCACGGGTTTTAAAGACTTCCTTCATATGTGTATAGCTGCGTCCTTTGCAAGCTTTGCGCAAATAAGATATACAGCCATCGAGGGTAATGGTGGGCTTGGGACAGTGTTTTACTATTATCTAAACTCTGGGTTACTGGTGCGTTAGGGATAGAGCTAGTGGACGCACCCTCCAGCAGTGGAGTTGGAGGCGATCCCATCTGGTGTGAAAGGGTTACTGCTGCCAAGAGATCTGTGTCCTCAAGCTCAGGATACATTGGAATGCAAGGGGGAGGCGAGAGGGATTTCAAAGATTTACAGTTTCTCACTTCTTCGCTTCTGTGCTGTTGGGAACTGATATTTTTTTAATCCTCCATATAGAAAGGGTAATTACTGCCTTCCCGTAGGAATGGGTCCTGTCCTGCTTTCTCTGTCTACCCTGCCAAATTATCCACCCAGGGATCAATCAAACAATAATCAGAGGTAGAACTACGGGCCACGCATTCTTTACATGTCTCGGAGGGGGGTATACAGTTTTCTTACGCTGACCAGAGTCCATAGTAAAAACACAATTTCCAACAACTTTCTATGCATGCATCAGCTAACAAGTTAATTAGTTATTGACAATATCACAATATCATATGCATAGTACTTTAACAAGCAATCGATAGTAATAATCTGTACGTTTACTCACCACTCGTACAGGGACTTGGAAATGCAGCGTATTGTGATAGGAAGCAAGAAAGTTATAAGGGTATTCAACAGACGTATACTTACCACCCGTCAAGCTGAATACATGAAACTTATACTCTAATATCTGTTATGGCCATAACATAATAAATAGACAATCAAATCGAGGTATAATCTACGTTATGTATAGACCCCAGGTCTATTTTAAGTATCCCAGATACTAACGTCTCGTTATGTATAGACTCCCAGGTCTATTTTAAGTATCCCAGATACTAACGTCTTTGGAGAGTTGCGCTTGGACCCCCGGTCCCTTCTCAGACGTATCTTTAAGTCCCAGACATTAAAGATGTTTGGTCACGTGTTCCCAGAACACTGACACGGATTCAGCTTCAGTGTATGACCGCAATCCCGTATGGCAAAGACAGACAATAAATTCTCTATCTTACCATCCGGGGACGACCAACTGAATCCCGGACGAGCCCCCACTTGAAAGGATTGCCCCTCTATTCTTTACCCCTCGATGTGATTGTCTCATAGACGTCCGTGAGTGTAAACCTTTAGCCACAAGTAACATGCAAAACACACGTAGTAAAGATTCACACTGGTTTATTATGAGGTTAACAAAAGTATAAAAGACAACGTATATGGGTGTAACTGACATGTTGTTACACTCTTATTGGCTCGTTAGCAGTTACCAGGCAGAATATATAAGGCGGATGTCCAAATATGGGTTTTCTACAAGTTTCTCAAAACATTTATCAAAGTCTGTAACACAGGATATTTGGTAACACACAGAAGTAGAAATAACAGGTTTGATCTGGTATGGAACTGCCCTTGAATACCAGGCTCATACAAGCCTGGTATTTGTATGAGCAGACAAAGGTACCCGGCACAGGGTAGTACGTATCTATGCAAACACATAACAGTTCATATAGCATGTTTTAACCCTTCATTAGGGAAGTAGAAATATTCACTTTTACACTGTAACTATTATAAGGAAATTGATCATATAAAAAGTAATATTTACAAAGCACAGAAGAGTTAACCCTTCAGCGCCCACCTAATAGTAAGTGTTATTACTTACACCCAGCCTCCCTCCCGCGCCGCTACCAACCCTCCCCACTACCTACTGTACACCCTCCCGCCCAGCTACCTACACCCTCCCGCCCAGCTACCTACAACCTCTGCACCGCTACATACACCCTCCCGCCCAGCTACCTACAACCTCCGCACCGCTACTTACACCCTCCCGCCCAGCTACCTACACCCTCCGCACCGCTACCTACACCCTCCCGCTGAGCTACCTACACCCTCCGCACCGCTACCTACACCCTCCCTCCCAGCTACCTACACCCTCCTGCACTGCTACCTACACCCTCCCTTCCCCGCCGCTACCTACACCCTCCCGCACCGCTACCTACCCTCCAGCGCTGCTCCCTACACCCTTCTTCACTGATCCCTACTGCAATCCCGGGAATTCCGGTATTGATCGTTTTTCAATCCCGAATCCCGGGATTGAAAAAACGGCCCGGGATTGGCCTCCCTACATGCAGCCCTGTCCTCACTGACACATCACTCATCTCCTGATATACTCTGCTGCTGGGGACCCTGCTCCTCCCACTATATAACTCAGTCTGTGGCTTCCTGCTGCCTCCATTCCCCTCCTCACATCATGTCACTGCCCCTGTCACATGCAGCCCTGTCCTCAGTGCCACATCACTCATCTCCTGATATTCTCTGTGCTGCTGGGAACCCTGCTCCTCCCACTATAAAACTCTCAGTCTGTGGCTTCCTGCTGCTTCCATTTCCCTCCTCACATCATGTCACTGCCCCTGCCACATGCAGCCCTGTCCTCACTGACACATCACTCATCTCCTGATACACTCTGTGCTGCTGGGGACCCTACTCCTCCCACTATATAACTCTCAGTCTGTGGCTTCCTGCTGTCTCCATTCTCCTCACATCATGTCACTGCCCCTGTCACATGCAGCCCTGTCCTCACTGACACATCACTCATCTCCTGATATACTCTGTGCTGCTGTGTACCCTGCTCCTCCCACTATATAACTCTCAGTCTGTGGCTTCCTGCTGTCTCCATTCTCCTCACATCATGTCACTGCCCCTGTCACATGCAGTCCTGTCCTCACTGACATATCACTTCTCTCCTGATATAGTCTGTGCTGCTGGCCCACCCCTAGGGGTGCTAGTGGTGTCAGTGGCGTAACTAGAAATTTTTCTCCCCCAAGCCAAAAAATTCTCTGGCGCTCCCCCCATAACTGGCACTAGTAAAGCGATGAATCTGCATGCGTGCACTGCAAAAAGGGGTGTGGCTTTGTTGAAATGGGTGTGGCTTTGTATAAAGGGGAGTGGCATTGCAGGAAAAGACTACCTTATACCCCAGTTTTGCAACCTGCACGCCCAGAAGTTAGCCACCACAGGAATGAAAAATAATCCTGCCTCATGCCTTTTACATTATTTGTCATTTTTCCTCCTTATAGTAATGCCCAGTATACATTATGCCGCATACTGCAATGGCCCTTAGACATTATGCCACACACAATAATGCACATGACACAATATGCACACACCATAATGCCCCTGACACATGCCACACACCATAATGCCTGTGACACATTATGACAGGAATCGCAATGCCCGTTATACATTATGCTACACACTGCAATGCCCCTGATACATTATAGCACATACAGTGCCTGTGACACATTATGACACACACCACAATGATCCTGAGACATTATACCACATACCACAATGCCCGTGATATAGTAAACCACACACCGTAATGCGTGTATCACATACCGCAATGCCCTTTATACCCTATGCCACACACCGCAATGCCCGTTATACATTATGCCACAATTCAATGCCCCTTAGACAATATACCACATACCACAATGCCCGTGATGTTGTATGCCACACACCGTAATGCCTGTGACACATTATGACACACACCGCAATGTCCGTGATACATTATGCCACACACCGTAATGCCCATTACACATTAAGTCCTACGGTAATGCTTCTAATTGCTTTTAAATTACCTGCTCGTTGCCAGGGGTTTCATGCTCTTGGTTCCAAGCACAGTGCCAGGGGTTTTCATGCTCAGGGTGTCATGCTCGTTGCCAGGGGTTTCATGCACTGGGTGTCATGCTCGTTGCCAGGGGTTTCATGCACTGGGTGTCATGCACGTTGCTATGGGGTTATGCTTGTTGCTAGGGCTGTGCTCCCAGTGCCACATATGCCCCCAGTGCCAGATATTCCCCCACAGTGCCAGGTATATGCCCCCAGTGCCAGATATTCCCCCATAGTGCCAGGTACACACATGCCCCCAATGTCAGATATGCCCCCCCCCCCCGTGCCAGGTACACATTAACCCCCCAATGCCAAATATGCTCCCCCTCCCCCAGTGCAAATATGCTCCCCCTCCCCCAGTGCCACATATGCTGCCCCTCCCCCAGTGCCAAATATGCCCCCTCAGTGCCGGGTACAGCTCACTCCCTGCTCCCCCGCTGTTTTGTGAAGGAGGGACACGGAGGGCACAGCGCGCGCCTCTCCTGTGTCCCTCCTGCTTCTCCGGCGTGTCTGTTAAATGAAGTGCCGGTTCATGAGCCAATCAGAGCTCACGATCGGGTACCTCATTTAATAGACACGCCGGAGACACAGGAGGGACACAGGAGAGGCGCGCGCTGTGCCCTCCGTGTCCCTCCTTCACAGCAGAGATCAGTGGCGACTAGGGCACCCCGCAGACCTGCGGTCCCCAAAGCGAGCGCAGTGTCTGCGGACCCCTAGTTACACCGCTGAGTGGTGTGTTACCCCCACAGTGTTTGTTCCCAGAGTGTAAGTCATTTGTGTAGCAAGTTCATAGTTGCCAACCCTCCCTCATTCTGCAGGAGACTCCCTGAAATAGCAGCAATCTCCCTGACTCCCTGAATAGACCAGCAATCTCCCTCATTGTACATTATCCCTATTATGTAGCTTTTACATTCTTGGGGGGGGGGGGGGGGAGAAATCAGAGATATATACATTCAAATGGTATCATCTGTGCCACTTCCCTGTATTGGTTATAGGCACAATGATCCCTATGGCTACATACATTTTAAATAATGTTTCTCATGGCCACTTACAGTATATGGAACCTCTTGTAAAACACAATACATGAACAAATCCTGCAAAATATCAGCGACTTTTCTTCAACAAGTAGTTCTTACTAACTTTGGGGCTCATTTACATTTGGATACAAGTCATTTTCATGACACGCCTCTCACATGTAGCCGTACACATCCGCGCTGATAGGTGTTACTTTCACATCTCCCTGAAATGCTTTTTCAAAAGTAGGCAAGTATGAGCAAGTTTGGTATAAATAGCTCCAGGCATTCCAGAGTTATGGTGTCTGCTGAAAAACTCTGTGCTGCTGCCTCACCCCTAGGGGTGCTAGGGGTGTCTTTCCCTCACAGTGTTTGTTCCCAGATTGTAAGGCAGATGTGTACCAATTTTGGAGTACATGGGTCCAGCAATTCCAGAGTAATGCTGTCTCCTGATATACTCTGTGCTGCTGTCCCGCCCCCTAGGGGTGCTAGGGATTTCTAATTGTTTTAGTTACCTACGCCATGTTTATAATGCTCGTAGGTCAAATTTCACGATCTTCGCTTGTAAACTGTGGATTTGTATAGAAAGACAGAAGGACAAATGTTCACTTTTATATAGTAGATTACCAGGTTTCCAATGCCGGAGCAAATAGCTCCATGTGTCAGGTGTCTGACTGCGGAGTATGTGACTGACACAGGGTGTAAGTAGGGTGTGCGGGAGATGCCGGGTGCTGGTGGTGGCATCATCTCTGCCCACAGCACCTGGAACCAGGGACGTGCAGTCAGGTGAGGCAGGGGAGGTAGGAGGCAGTGCCTCCCCTGTCATTAATGATTAAAATAATAGAAAGATGATACTTATGACACATATTCTGTATAAGTTTCTTCTTTATATTATTCCAATCATTTTAATGCATATAATTAGTTTGGGAGGCACCGATAGCAGTGCCTCCCATTCACAATGAGAACAGGATACAGCTGGGGCTTAAAAAGCCCATTGAAAAAGGTGGTGAAAGCGGCACTTGTATCAGTGCCTCATTGACGGGGCCGGGCTTTCAGCTCACATGAAATCACGTCCCTGTCAGCGCTGCAGATGTGATTGGACAGCGGATCCAGTTCTGGATCCGCTGATCCAATCACCTATACGTGGCGGTGGGACAAGTACCTCCAGCTACCCCGCCGGTGGCAGAGCCGGGTGCAGCAGTGCGCTCTCTCCCCTCCTTCTCTGCCCTCCAGAGCCGGATTAAGCCTGCTGCCCGCATACAGACAGCGGCGGATCAAATCCACTGTTGTTCCTGCTGCCGGGCCGGCCGGAGTGAGCTACCCCACCTCCGGTGATTGTCCTGGTGTAATCGCCATCCCCCACTCTGCGCTGCACGGACACTCCGCGCTCACATCCTCCCAGCCAGTGGCTGCGCTGACTAGTTCCACCAGCCACCAGCGTTAGTCAGTCTCCTCTCCCTGGGATGATGGCGGCAGAAGATGGGCTGTGGGAGTCTGGGTCTGGGAGAAGCTGAGCACGGGGAAGGCCTCTGCTGAGGACCCGGTGCTGTCCCTGCAGGATGTGCGGGAGGAGCAGGAGGGCGATGCTCTGGAGAGTGAGCCCAGCGCTGTGTGGACGGGACACCGAGAAGTGTTCTTACCCAGAGGTAACGGGGAGATCCCCAAATGCCTGCCCCCCCCAGAAACCGGAAGTAGCAGAGACTTACCCTGTATAACAGGAGCCAGCAATCTGACTCTGTACCTTGACACAGAGATCAGGGCATCTTGAAACGCGTCGGTACGAGAAGCTTGCAGCACCTTTACTCATCCTGTTCCGGAGGGCTATCGAGAGATTTCCAGTGTCTCATTTTCTCACCACCCGGCTCACCCAGGGGTACATTTACTAAGCAGTGATAAGAGTGGAGAAGTGAGCCAGTGGAGATATTTCCCCATCAACCAATCAGCAGCTCTGTATCATTTTATAGTATGCAAATTATAGATGTTACTTCAGTGCTGATTGGTTGCCATGGGCAACTTCTCCACTGGCTCACTTCTCCGCTCTTATCACTGCTTAGTAAATGTACCCCCCAGTCTGGTATCTGGTAACAGCGGCCATTTCTGCCCACATATCATTTTACTTGTACTTACCTGTGAATGTTCTTCCTTATGCAATTATGCATTAATTAAATGCTAATTTGATTATTCGTAAGATCTACAGTTTATGTTAGTATCAGTGACGTGCGGTGAGGGCAATGACTGGTGAGTCACTGGCGCCCCCCCATACAAAAACCCACAAATAAAGAAAAATAAAGCATAGGATTCCCCTTACTTAAGCAAAACCAGCACTAGGCCGAACCAGCCCGGGGGGGAAGGGGTAATGCCATAGCATGGGAGACACTCAGTGTGGGGTCCCCCTGCTGTAGCATTAAACACCCGTCCCCCCCAAACCAGTCAGCCCAGGGTTGGAATTCATCAGGAAGTGGGGACCCCAAAATTTAAATGGGGTCCCCCCTCCTGAGCAACAACCCCTGGTGGCGGTGGGTGCGGGGATCATGGCATACTAATATTGTTCTTTACAGTCAGCCTACAGGTCCCAGCAAGCCTGCCCAAGCATGCTGGCACTTGTGGTTTTCCAAGTGCCAGCATGCCCGGACATTAAGGGCCTGCTGGCACCCGTAGTCCGTCTGTAAAGACAATATTAAGATAAAAACACAACACCTAATGTTTAAATAATTTATTGTGCTGGACCTTCACCTGGGGGCGGTGGTCTTTAAGCTCTTTTTCATGGCCGCCACCTCCTCAGGGCTTCCGGAGTCTTCTGTCTTCGGGAACTCTTGCCTGTTCCCTTCCCGCCACTGGACTGACCGCCGCTGGCTTATATAAGTCAGTTGAGGGGGCAGGGCATTGACTCGGCGAGCCGTGGTTGCCTCATGGTGACCATCTTGAATTTCAAAAATGACGCTGAGGTGCCATTTTAAAAATTGGAAGCTGCTCTCCGCTGCTTCTCAGATCCAGGTCTGCGGCCAGCCACCCTTTCTCCGCCGGGTCCCTGACTGCACGTCCCTGGTTTGTATCATTTTTCTGCTTTCAGAGGTAATTAAGAAAAACTGTTTATTTGGGAGAAAAAGAATTGTTACAGCGCACAGGAATTAAATGACTAATTAATCTATTTAAGGTACAAATACAATTGGACAACCACCGTCCGGTTTACATACACACAGTAAAAATAAGTTTAGAAACAAATTATTCCCTTTTTTTTGTTAAAAATAAACAAAGTGACTGATCCTGCAGCAGGTGTAATAGTTATGGCTCAATTAGCAACAGCTATTTTGTAACTGGTCTCAGAAACATGTTGCATTCAATTCATATCAAGTTGTTCAGATAAAGTTGACTCAAAACTGCATTCGTAAAACTCAGAATAGCTAATCATTAAATGGTCTGGCCAGTCAAAATAGTATATAGCCGTGATCTCACCACTCTCCAACTCCTCCACTGCACAAGATTGCCCCCCTCCCCCCCTCGGCTGCTTATCTGTTCGTTACAGCCATCCCTGGGGACAACTATCAGAATATTCCCGTGCTGGAAGCTGCAGGATAGGTGCTGTACAGTATTTCCGACCGGGTTGTGGGTGTCCGGTACATTAAAGGCTTGATGCATTTCCCCGCCTCCTCACAGTATCAGCGGCTTCCTCAGAAGCAGATATATACTACTTTGCCTGGCCAGACCATTTAATGATTAACTATTTTGAGTGGACTGCAATATTGGATCTATAATCACATGCAGGTTACTAAGCTGAATAGTGAAAGTGCACTTATGGAGCAATAAAATTATATGTGGATACTAAAAAGCAATCATATTGGATCTGTACCACAGCGCCGACTTGGGGGTATATTTACTAATATTCGTGTTTTTGGCGTTTGGTATCGGGTACATTTTACTGCAACTTTTTGAATCCTGATACGGTCATTTACTAAGCTGCAAAGTTTTCCACATTCGTATTTTCTGATGTCGATGTGATTCGCAATGTCAGCCAGTGTTTTACGGGAGTGATGAGTAAAACACTGCCTGACAAAACACAAGGAATCCCGGCCGGATCTGTGAGATCCGTGCAGGGCTTCATTGTGTGCATTATGAGCAGTGCAGAATGGGTTAAAAGCTGAATAAAAAAATTGCGTGGGGTCCCCCCTCCTAAGCATAACCAGCCTCGGGCTCTTTGAGCCGGTCCTGGCTGTAAAAATACATGGGGAAAATTGACAGGGGTTCCCCCATATTTTAACAACCAGCACCGTGCTTTGCGCCTGGTCCTGGTGTAAAAAATATGGGGGACAAAAGATGTAGGGGTCCCACGTATTTTTCACACCAGCATCGGGCTCCACTAGTTAGAGAGATAATGCCACAGCCGGGGGACACTTTTATATTGGTCCCTGCGGCCCTGGCATTAAATCACCAACTAGTCACCCCAGGCCGGGGTACCCTGGAGGAGTGGGGACCCCTTAAATTAAGGGGTCCCTCCCTCCAGCCACCCAAGGGCCAGGGGTGAAGCCCGAGGCTGCCCCCCCCCCCCCCCCCCATCCAAGGGCGGCGGATGGGGGGCTGATAGCCATAGTGTAAAAAAAAAAAAAGAATATTGTTTTTTGTAGCAGTACTACAAGTCCCAGCAAGCCTCCCCCGCAAGCTGGTACTTGGAGAACCACAAGTACCAGCATGCAGGGGGGAAACGGGCCCGCTGGTACCTAAAGTTCTACTACAAAAAAATACCCAAATAAAAACAATACACACACACACCGTGACAGTACAACTTTATTACATACATGCACACCTACATGCACACCTACATACACACATACTTACCTATGTTGACACGAAGAATCGGACCCCTTCTCCACGTAGAATCCATGGGGTACCTATAAATAAAATTATACTCACAACAATCCAGTGTAGATCGGTCCTCTTCTTGTTTGTAATCCACGTACTTGGCAAAATAAAAAAATAAAAACACGATCCACGCACTGAAAGGGGTCCCATGTTTACACATGGGACCCCTTTCCCCGACTGGCGGGACCCCCCGTGACTCCTGTCAAAGAGGGTCCCTTCAGCCAATCAGGGAGCGCCACATCATGGCACTCTCCTGATTGGCTGTGCACTCCTGAGCTGTCAGTCAGGCTGCGCACTGAAGATATAATGTAGCGCATAGGCGCTCCATTGTATCCAATGGTGGGAACTTTGCGGTCTGCGGTAGACCGCGAGGTTAAGTGGGGTCACTCTTGTGGTTGGCCCCACTTAACCTCGCGGTCTACCGGAGAAGGGGACTGACTCTTCGTGTCAACATAGGTAAGTATGTGTGTATGTAGGTGTGCATGTATGTAATAAAGTTGTACTGTCACGGTGTGTGTGTATTGTTTTAATTTAGGTATTTTTTTGTAGTAGAACTACAGGTACCAGCGGGCCCGTTTCCCCCCGCATGCTGGTACTTATGGTTCTCCAAGTACCAGCTTGCGGTGGAGGCTTGCTGGGACTTGTACTACTGCTACAAAAAACAATATATATTTTTTTTACACTATGGCTATCAGCCCCCCATCCGCCGCCCTCAGGCTTCACCCCATATAAAAGTGTCCCCCGGCTGTGGCATTATCTCTGACTAGTGGAGCCCGGTGCTGGTGTGAAAAATACGGGGGACCCCTACGTCTTTTGTCCCCCATATTTTTTACACCAATACTAGGCGCAGAGCCCGGTGCTGGTTGTTAAAATATGGGGGATCCCCTGTCAATTTTTCCCCTGCATTTTTACAAACAGGACCGGCTCAAAGAGTCCGAGGCTGGTTTGGCTTAGGAGGGGGGACCCCACACAATTTTTTTTTCCAGTTTTTACACTAAACAGACCCTTTCCCATAGATAACCATGCACAGATCTCACTGATCCGTGCATGATTATCCAAACTCGCCTGGAAAAAGCAGGTCTATTTTTTTTGGGCTCATATTTTTTAATGAATCGCAAAAAAATACACCCGCACTTGAGCATTCAGAGACTAACACCCAAATACCAATTAATAGTAAATTCCCGTGTTGTATGAAAAAACAGCCACGTTTGACCGATGGTCTATTCATTCGTATTTCTGAACTTTGCCGTCAAAACCATTACGAATAGCCCCAAACACTGCCGAGATTTGTGCTTAGTGAATTCCCGTGTTGGGACTTAGAAAAAAAAACACAAATCGGACAAACTCAGATTTTTTGTAAATATACCCCTTGGTCTTGGACTTGTTACTTGTATATTGGCCCTCATTCCGAGTTGATCGCTCGCAAGGCGAATTTAGCAGAGTTACACACGCTAAGCCGCCGCCTACTGGGAGTGTATCTTAGCTTCTTAAAATTGCGACCGAAGTAATCGCAATATTGCGATCACAAACTACTTAGCAGTTTTAGAGTAGCTCCACACTTACTCTGCCTGTGCGATCAGTTCAGTGCTTGTCGTTCCTGGTTTGACGTCATAAACACACCCAGCGTTCGCTCAGACACTCCCCCGTTTCTCCGGCCACTCCTGCGTTTTTTCCGGAAACGGTAGCGTTTTCATCCACACGCCCCTAAAACGCCGTGTTTCCGCCCAGTAACACCCATTTCCTGTCAATCACACTACGATCGCCGGAGCGATGAAAAAGCCGTGAGTAAAAATACTATCTTCATTGTAAATTTACTTGGCGCAGTCGCAGTGCGAATATTGCGCATGCGTACTAAGCAGAATTTCACTGCGATGCGAAGAAAAATACCGAGCGATCAACTCGGAATGAGGGCCATTTTACGAATGCAGTTTTTACCCAACTTGATCTGAACAACTTGATATGAATTGGATGCAACATTTTTCTGAGACCAGTTACAAAATAGCTGTTGCTAATTGATCCATAACTATTACACCTGCTGCAGGATCAGTCACTTTGCTTATTATTAACAAACATAGGGAATAATTTATTTCTACACTTATTTTATTGTGTGTATGTAAACCGGCCGGTGGTTGTTCTTACCAATCGGTGGTTGTGCGCTGTAACAATTATTTTTCTCTTTGCAAGGGCTGAGTAACCCTTGAGTTACTGGCTGCAACCAGGAATTACTTAGATCAAGCACCTTGTCAATTGTGTGTTTGTATTTATTTGTGACATGTATTTATTAACCAGCGCGTCACACGTGTGATGTCACAAGTCTTATTTGCCTTCAGAGGTCATTTTATCCACCATTCCCGGTAACAATCAGCCATTACTGTGCATTATTCATGTCTAATTACTCACATACAGGTGGTAATGCGGCTTATGACGTGTCACAGGACTGAGCATCCATTGCATTGTGCATCACCATATTATTATAGATCCAGCAGAAATTACATGCGGAGACCACAGGGGGCGCTCTCCTGGCAGTCTAGCACAGATCTGGCTGGATAAATAGAAGCTTGATGCGGGGCACGCTGGCTGCCGGGGCCGGAGGGTGCTGCTCTGGGGGCCGGCATGGGTGCTCAGCACAGTGATGTCCAAGTTACCCCGGTACCCATCAGAGAAGACGGCAGTGCAATGTGACCAGAGGAGCCGGACACAGAACTGTGAACTGTGCCCTGTCTCCTGCGGAGCCGCTATTCCCCATGGTCCTTACGGAGTCCCCAGCATCCACTAGGACGTTAGAGAAAAAATGATATAAGTAAGTAATGATAAATAGGCTCCATATCATTGTCAGGAAATGTCAGCTAAAGCTCAGAGTACGGCAGCAGCTCAGTTCCTGCATGTACTCTGCTGCCCCCTAGTGGCCACTGCTACCAAACCCAGCAACACCTCATACTCTCTCACACGGGGCCTCAGCCATGTTTGTACACTAGTGCTCTAGCATGAGCGATTATCTCGGCTTCGTAACTGCTGATATTAGCAAGTGACGCTGCCGCCCAGACAGTAAAAGAGACGTCCACTGGAGCTACTGCAAACTCATTCACAATTGCATACACATTCACAGCCCATATGCAAAAACAATGAACTAAGGGTTGGCCTATGGCTACTCAGCCTGGACAGGGCAATAGCAACACAGGCGCCATGTTTTATATGTACAAGCTCGCAGCTGGTGGCAGATACGCACCTCAACAATAGTATCGGCACGCCTGTGTGTTTGCAACCACTCCCCGTTACCACCTCCAAGGGGTCACTTCCTGTCAATCACTTTCCCATAAAATCCTCCCTGCGAGCGGTACGGCAGCGGCACCTTCAAGCATGCGCCATGCGATCACAGCACATGCGCGGTCTGGTAATAATCGCTCACTTGCGTGAGCATCGGCCATTGCGCACACACATGAATTATAGCTCTTATCACACCAGGATCCCACATTTGTGAATGGTACTCGGGAAGGTTGGGGAAGAAATACGCGTAGTTTTAAACAACCAGATCCCGATGGTAGGTCTTTTTCCGCTAATCTCTCCAATAGGTTCCAACCATTTTCCGATATGGACGTGGAAAACTCTTCTCCTTTTTTAGAGTGGGGCCCCAGGACACCGAGAAATCGGTGGAAGTAATGTCCACTGGGCTTAAAAGTAATAGGGCCACCAAAAGAGGAAAAAGAGCAGGAAAAAATGGGAGGTGTAAAAGAAAAAAATCCCGCCCACAACAATCCCCAGAGAATATAGAAATAATTCCTGAGGATGCCAGTGTTTCCACTGAAGGAAGGATTTTTAATCTTTCAGATAGAACCCTAAATATGCATGAAATAAGTGTTTTACAGAAGGGTCTAAAATTTTCCCCTTCAAGTAGGGTTAATCCCTTTGATATTTTTTTGGATGTTCAAAAATTTGTACGCAAACTAACAATCAAACGCTTTTTTCAAATTAAAGAGGAAAAGGGGAATGAATGTCCCCATGAAACTGGTGACCATGAAAGTGATATGGAAATCTCACATTTCAAACCTCCCTCTACTTTTTATCCCACACAGGCCAGAGGAAATTGTTTGGAGGTTTTCAACAAAGTGGTGTGCGATGAAATAGAGAGGATTGTTTTGAAGGAAACTAAAAGTAAAAATAAGAATGCCAAATTAAATCTGACTCAAAAAGAATTCGCAGCTGTTGAATCATTGAAGAATGATATTGATTTAATTATTAAACCTGCGGATAAGGGTGGAGGGGTTGTCCTTATGAGCAGAGAGATGTACATGCAGGAAATATATAGACAACTCAATGATGGTAAAACGTACCTAAAACTGAAATCTGACCCCACCAATAGAATTGCCAAAGCTTTATTGGATATGAGTACAAAAGCTTTGGAGAGTAGGGCAATAACAAAGAAGGAATTTGATTATTTAAACATAACAGAACCATCTATTCCTACCATGTACGTTCTCCCAAAGATTCATAAGGACCCCCTCCACCCCCCAGGTAGACCAATTGTTTCGGGCTGTAATAGCCTAACAAGCAATTTGTCAGCCATGGTCGACTTTCATTTACAACCCCTGGTACAAAAAACAAGGGCTTTTTTGAAGGATACTGGAGACACACTTAGAAGGATAGATCAATATAAGTGGGAGGATGGAGATTTCTTGTGCACAGCCGACGTCTCCACGTTATATACAATAATTGATCTTGAGAAGGGACTCATTGCAGTTTCTCATTTTTTGAATGCTAGTACCTTAAGTACTCTGGTAAAGAATTTTATCCTTGATAGTATAAGGTTCATTCTGTTGAATAATTACTTTGTCTTCGATGGCACCTTCTACTTGCAGAGGGTGGGCACTGCCATGGGCACCAGGTTCGCCCCCAGCTACGCCAATCTGTTCATGGCGTATTGGGAGGAGCTCCAGATTTGGCGTGACGGCGGGCTGGTGGCGGGCCTGGTGTCCTGGCAGCGCTATATCGATGACATTTTGTTTGTCTGGCGGGGTGATGCACATTCACTCGAAAATTTTTGTCATAGTCTGAATCAGAATGACATGGCAATACAATTGGTATTTAATAAAAGCCAGAAGGAAGTTTCCTTTTTGGACTTGTGCATATACATTTCTGGGGGCCAAGTACACACCAAAACCTACAGAAAGGCCACAGATTCGAATAGTTTTATCGAAAAAACAAGCCAGCACCATGCAAACTGGCTGGATGGAATCCCGTTCAGCCAGTTTGCTAGAATAAAAAGAAACTGTACGGATCAAAGTATATGTGATCAACAACTTAATGAAATGTCCACGCTTTTTCGGAAGAAAGGGTACTCTGATAATCTCCTAGATAAGGCAAGATCGAGAGTAGGAACAATAGAACGGGAGAAGCTATTAGAAGTCAAAAACCATCCCAAACCTAAAGATGAACGTTTTAGGTGGGCTTTCATCAGTCAGTACAACAAATCCTTTAAAAGTATAGAACGAGTGGTGAGTGGCAATTGGAACATCCTTAAGCAAGATACAGTTCTTGGTCCATTGTTACCTGAGAAACCAATATTTATTTACAGAAGAGCCCCTACACTGAAAAATCAGTTAGTTAAAAGCAGTGTGGAAAATAATCCCAGACAAAGTATCAGAACTAAGGGGTTCCACCGCTGCGGGGAATGTCTAATGTGCAGATCTGTAAAATCACCTTTGAGAAAAGTTTCAGATTTCACAGTAAATGGACAAACGTATCCAATAAAGGAGTTCATTACGTGTCACTCCAAGAATGTCATTTACATCTTGGAGTGCACGTGTGGACTTTTTTATGTGGGGAAAACGGGGAGATGTGTTAAGGTCAGATGGGCCGAACACATCTATAATATCCGTAAGGGTCTAGATACCCATACCGTTTCCTCGCATTTTAAAAAGGTACATGGATCAAGAGAATGTCATTTGAAATCATTTTGCGGGATTCAGATGATTTTACCCAAATGGCGGACTAGGGACGTACAGAAAAGGTTATCACAAGTTGAAAACCGATGGATTCACCGTTTAAATACATTGACACCTAGGGGCCTAAACGGTGAATTCGAGTTAAAATGTTTTCTTATCTAATTATCTTTCTGCGTCTCACTTACTGACTTTTCTGTGTTCTTATAGGTTTTAATTCACTTAGTTCTAATAGCAGAATCATGTTATTATTTTTTTTGTGTTTTATGGTAATGTGCTGTATTTATTTTGTTTTTCACACATGTTTATGGTACTGGAAGAAATACTATGTGGGCCCATGATGCAGAGATAATGCTATAGCTGGAGTTTGTAAACACGTCCAGCGTGCATCTATGATAAGGATAAACAGGAACGATTCCGTCATTGGAAATGAAAATAAAGTGACTTCCGGTTTTCGAGAATGCCATCTGGAACGCAAATACCGGAAGTGACGGAATCTGTGACCCGCATGACGAACTTCCGCTTCCGGCAACGCCGGTCTTCGATGCGGGAGGACTCCTGATGTTGTAATGATTTTCAGCTGTTGTTTTCTCATTAAGGGGGTTTAAATACCTGAGTTTTATACATCACAACCATGCTTCTGACGAAGGACGGATCTCGTCCGAAACGCGTTAAGCGTGGTTGTGATTTTCACGTGGACTCCTACATTGACCAATCTGCTGTAAGAGGGAAATATTCATGGTGTGGCGGTGGGCATCCGGAGCTCATTCACCTTCCAAACGGGACATCTGGCGCCATTGGATTCCCTGTACAAGATCTCAGCGATGGTGATGTTACATGGAGTTACATGATATGCTATTTTAAAATTGTCTTGCTGTACGTGCATTTTGTACCCATTAAATACGTTCCCATTTTTAAGACTTGCTACACTATATTTGTGTTCTATTTATAAGCACCTCCCACAAATATCCTTGCAAGAGGATTAGGGGTGGCTTATATTTATTCCCATAGGTCCATGGTGGTTCAATTACATATGAACATACTCGAATTATCTCTGGGAAGGAAGAACGGTGGAGTAACCCTTTGTGGGTGTACACTAAGGAATTCAGAGGACGGTTCTATTTGCAATATATGGTGAATCAAACCCTATTATATCACTTACACATGGGTGATATATAAAACATGGTTACTGGAGAGCGCTTTCACTAGTATTCACTTTCTTTGTTTTATTCACACCAGGATACATGATACAACAATGAGACGTCAGAAAGAGATGATCAGGAATTTCACTGTCTGACGCCGACATTTCCAATCCATTAAAGTATCTTTATTCCAGTCTAGGGGGGTTATTTGCTAATATTCGTGTTTTAGCCGTTTTTAAGGGTGTTTGATCTCGAATGGTATCGGGTGCATTTTACTGCAACTTTTTGAATCCTGATACGGTCATTTACTAAGCTGCCGAGTTTTCCTCATTCGTTTTTTCCGATGTCGATGTGATTCGTAATGTCAGGCAGTGTTTTACGGGAGTGATGAGTAAAACACTGCCTGACAAAACGCAAGGAATCCCGGCCGGATCTGTGAGATCCATGCAGGGCTTCATTGTGTACCTTAAAAACAGTGTTTAAAGAGTTAAAAAAACAGAAAAAAAATAGCGTGGGGTCCCCCCTCCTATGCATAACCAGCCTCGGGCTCTTTGAGCCGGTCCTGGTTGTAAAAATACGGTGGGAAAATTGATAGGGGTTCCCCCATATTTAAACACCAACACTGGCTCTGCGCCTGGTGTAAAAAATACGGGGGACAAAAGACGTAGGGGTCCCCCGTATTTTTCACACCAGCACCAGGCTCCACTAGTCAGAGAGATAATGCCACAGCCAGGGGACACTTTTATATAGGTCCCTGCGGCGTAGCGCATAGGTGCTCCATTGTATCCAATGGTGGGAACTTTGCGGTCAGCGGTTGAAGTTACTCGCGGTCAACTGCTGACCGCAAAGATCCCACCATTGGATACAATGGAGCGCCTATGCGCTACATTGTATCTTCAGTGCGCAGCCTGACTGACAGCTCAGGAGCGCACAGCCAATCAGGAGAGTGCCATGATGTGGCGCTCCCTGATTGGCTGAAGGGACCCTCTTTGACAGGAGTCACGGGGAGTCCCGGCAGTCGGGGAAAGGGGTCCCATGTGTAAACATGGGACCCCTTTCAGTGCGTGGATCGGGTTTTTCGGTTTGTTTTTTTGCCAAGTACGTGGATTACAAAGAGTACGGAGCTACACTGGATTGTGTGAGTATAATTTTATTTACAGGTACCCCGTGGATTCTACGTGGAGAAGTGGACCGAGCCTCGTGTGAACATAGGTAAGTATGTGTGTATGTAGGTGTGCATGTATGTAATAAAGTTTTACTGTCACGGTGTGTGTGTTCTGTTTTTTTTGGGGGGGTTTTGTAGTAGAACTACAGGTACCAGCGGGCACGTTTTCCCTCCACATGCTGGTACTTGTGGTTCTCCAAGTACCAGCTTGCGGGGATGGCTTGCTGGGACTTGTAGTACTGCTACAAAAAACAATATTCTCTTTTTTTACACTATGGCTATCAGCCCCCAATCCGCAGCCCTTGGATGGGGGGGACAGCCTCGGCCTTCACCCCTGGCCCTTGGGTGGCTGGAGGGGGGACCCCTTGATTTAAGGGGTCCCCCACTCCTCCAGGGTACCCCGGCCAGGGGTGACTAGTTGGGGATTTAATGCCAGGGCCGCAGAGACCAATATAAAAGTGTCCCCCCGGCTGTGGCATTATCTCTCTGACTAGTGGAGCCCTGTGCTGGTGTGAAAAATACGGGGGTACCCCAACATCCTTTGCCCCCCCGTATTTTTTACACCAGGACCAGACGCAGAGCCCGGTGCTGGTTGTTTAAATATTGGGGAACCCCTGTCAATTTGTTCCCCATATTTTTACATCCAGGACTGGCTCAAAGAGCCCGAGGCTGGTTATGCTTAGGAGGGGGGACCGCACACAATTTTTTTCCTGTTTTTACAGTAAACAGACCCTTTCCCATAGATAACCATGCACAGATCTCACTGATCCGTGCATGATTATCCAAACTCGCCTGGAAAAAGCAGGTCTATTTTTTTGCTGCTTTTTCAAACGATTCGAAAAAAAACAGACCCGCACTTGAGCACTCAGAGACTAACACCCAAATACGAATGAATAGTGAATACCTGTGTTGTAGGAAATAACAGCCGCGTTTGACCGATGGTCTATTCATTCGTATTTCTGAACTTTGCCGTCAAAAACCATTACGAATAGCCCCAAACACTGCCGAGATTTGTGCTTAGTGAATTCCCGTGTTGGGACTTAGGAAAAAAAAACACAAATCGGAAAAACTCAGATTTTTAGTCTAGTGGGTATATTTACTAAGGTCCCGATTTTGACCGAGGTGGTGTTTTTTCTTCAAAGTGTCATCTCGGGAATTTACTAAGCACAAATCTCGGCAGTGATGAGGGCATTCGTATTTTTATTTACGGCTGTGTTGTAAAAGTACGAATGAATACACCATCGGTCAAACGCGGCTGTTTAGATATAGAACTCAGTCATTTACTAAGCATTCGTATTTGTCATTTCTACCGTAAAAATGGAATTGCGACCGCAAAAAATTACTAATCGTACAAAAAGCCTAAAAAAAAGTAGACCTGCTTTTGAGAAGCGTGTTTACATGTGTTGTCAATTCTACATTAGTCACACCTGACTTTTTTGACCTTTAAAAGGGGCCCCAACACATTTTTCACCACTCTCAATCTGAAATGGCTGCTACTGTGTGTAGTACTGCTGTCTTGTTTGCTGGGGGATACCTGACACTGCTCCATGAGGCTACAATAAACCCAACCCAGGAAAATCAACAGGGTCAGCAGGTTGTACATGTTCTGCGTAGGCTGGCCATGGTTTGTTTTTTTAGTGGGCGTTTAAACGATAAAAAAATTGCTGATGACCATGTTATACAGATGAGCAGACTAAATGTAAATATTATTTTCACTCTGTATGACCTTGTCAAACTGAACCTAGACCCTGACACAGTACGCTCTCGCTCTGTCTCAGGCCTGCACAAACTCCTGCCTGTGTTGCACTCTATGGCTACTGGCAGCTTCCAGGCTGTGACTGGCGATGTAATTAGTATCTCACAGGTTACCTTTTTAAAATATGTAATTCAGGTGAGTTAACACATACATAGTTACATACACGTCTACGTCTAAGTGTTGCTTCTGGAATGTAATAGAACACAGTATTGTATTGATTACAGGTCATGACACTCACCTTTAATTTTGGAATGGCCACTCAGGTTTTGGATGTCTTGGATGGCCACATAGATGCCTCTCTCTGCTTCCCTACCCAGGAGTCGCAGTGGCATGCAGTCAGGGTAGCTTTATGTGATCTTGCGGCCATGGCCAATGTGCTGGGTGTCATAGATTAGACATACGTTGAGCTGAGGACACCTAGGGGTAGGCAATATATTTATAGCAATACACATCTGGCCCTAGACACTAATGTGGAGGTTGTTTGTGTTGCGAATTAAGCAATACACATATTCTGTGTTAACAATTTATTTTTTTTAACACACCAATTTAGGCACAACAAAAACAGAAAAAAATTAAATGGTCACCATATTCTGGCCATGCATTATTATTATAATTTTTTTTGGGTGCTGGGTGCGGAGGATTGTGCTGGCTTGTTGGCGCGGCTTCGACTTGAGCGTCGAACTGGGGATTGAACTGGGGTGTGGCTTGGTGTTGTTGTCCCCGAGCTCGATGTCACATGGTGTGATGCCAACACACTTAGGCTTTGGCTAAGATTGTTCAAGCTTGCTGTGAGCTGAGTATTAGCGGCAGTGTTGTTTGCGATCATTCTTGAGAGATTATCATTGATCATTTGATTATGTTGGATGATCTGGATGAGTGTTTGTTGCTGGCGCTGCTGTTCATCCAAGATGCGTTGGAGGTTTGACTGCATTTGGCTGTTGTCTGCCCTCATCTGTTCCATGGAGTTTGCTATTCTGCCCACCTGCACTATAAGTCTTCCTGAGTTGCGACTCAGTCTAGGCAAATGATGGGGCAGACTTGACAGGTATTGGCTTTGGGTGGTGAGGCACGCGTAGTGTTGTGCCTGTTGTGACGACCAACGGCTCCAAAACTCAGGGCCCATTTGTGTGTGGTCTTGTGTTGTGCTCAATTGGGGGCTTTGGGATGTTTGGGGTGGTTGGGGTATGTCCTGAGGCATGTTTGGCTGTGTCGGATCGATGGGCTGCAGGTGGAGTGTGAAGGTCTCCTGGTCACGGTCCTGCTGGGCATCCTCGGTCATGATGCCTGGGTCTGTATGGGGTTGAAGACAGCCACTATTTAGTACATATATAGCATTGGTCTTACTATAGCTTTACGTCAACATGCATTACTTCTTAATATTAATGTAATAGCTAAATAGATTGTGGCCTAAACTTAACTATGTTGGTCACCTTTTTTTAAAAATATGTGGCTTCTAACGTTCACTACTCAGTTGTTTAAAGTTTGTGGGAATAGTAGGATTCAGAGCCATAATTACTGTTTAAACACGAAGAACTCTAACAAATACAAAGTACTACATTTACATATTGGGTATGAAGCTTCCTTTGGAACAACACACACAATACAATAAATGTGTTGACCAATGCACTCATACATTGTTCAAGGCAGTCAGTGGTCTGGGCAAAACGTTAACTAATATAGTGGGCTAAAATGTACACATTAACAAAGGGTGAAAAAGTTTTAAGGTGCCCTATGTTTAGAAGTGGTGTTTTTGGCCATGCAAAACAATTGGATGAGACTTAACATTTATGTTTTGGTTTTTTTGGGCCAAAAAATCATTTTAAAAAATGTGCTGATATGGCCAACATCACATCAGACAATTAACCGTCTAAAAATACCTTAACACCATCTGCTTGTTGTTGTTTATTATTGCAAGTATGACTGGTCATTTGTTTTTTTGTTTTTTCAGTACTAACAGTGGTGCAGATGTATAAACCTGGAGAAGGCATAAGGAAGTGAAAAACCAGTGATATGTGCAAGGTGCTAAAGGCACAAGGCAAACAGAACCAATATGTACATTAACAGTTGTGTTTATTTTGTACTGCTGCCTTTATCATCTTGCACATATCAGTGTTTTTTCACTTCCTTATGCCTTCTCCAGGTTAATAAATCTACCCCACTGTTTTTGAACTTATTTACACGTAATTGTTAGGTTTACTCACCAGACAACTGAGGGGATTGTGGTTCATCACTTTGGGGGCTGACCAAAAGAGCTAGTGGTGGCACGGCCGACACTGCGGAGATGCGCCGTTGGGGTGCTGATGCTGGTGCTGGAGCTTGAGCCTCAAGACGGGGCCTCTTGGGTGGCCTCGTAGCCACAGTAACCGAGCCCTGTGATGGGCGCCTTAGTGGAGGTGGATTAGCCGAAGAAGAACCTATGTGATAAGATAATCATTAACATTTTGTGTTTCTATGTGTTTGCAGAATATGTGGTTACAGTTAAATCTTACCTGCATTGCCACCATCTGCATCTCTTGGCAATGTTGGATGTGGCCTGGCTGTGCTGCTTCTCCAGCGTACTGTAGAAATATGAAGAATGTCGATATGAACATACTCTTTGGTTGATATGTTTATGCAAATTAGTTATTGGGATGTAAACATATGTGGAACCTGCTGTGAAGTAAACTAAACGATGCTTAGGCTTTAATGCATGACTTCATTGGGTGTGTATACTTTAAATGCAAAACAATTTCACCAAACAATACATACACAAAGGCGCATAATGCACAATATTATACTACTTAAAACCCAAACGTCGTAGCTTTACTCAGCCACAATATTGCACGCTAAGTTACCAATTTTAGATGCTAACAAGAAAACACTAGCCACAAATATCTGCACAAAATTGTAAACATCAAAACCACAAATGCATGTAAAAAACACATAATCAACACAAATGACAACCCAGAACAACACAAAATAAACATAAGTCCATTGAAATTGATAAAATATAAACATATGCATAAAACACAGTAATCACACTTCTTTAAAATACACTGACTAACATTTACTTGGAAAATCAGACAGCAGAAAAAGGCCAACCCAACCAGAAACATTGACAATACATAAGCCAAAAAAAAACAGAATTGAGAGTAACACTACATCAGGCCTGGCCAACCTGTGTCTCTCCAGATGTAGTGAAACTACACATCCCAGCATGCCCGGCAACACATTTTGCATTCACTAATAGCAAAACTGTGGCAAGGCATGATGGGACTTGTCGTTTTACAACAGCTGGAGAGCCACAGGTTGCCCAGGCCTGCACTACATCACCAACACATTAGAAGAAAGAACCAAATAACAATCACAATTAGCGCAAAGACATTTCACACAACTAAGGACAAAGCACAGATGTTTAAATTACATAAAAAAATTAAACAAACTCACCATCCTGCCTTGGCCGATCCGAATCCCGGACATGAGTGGCACCAACCACTTCAGGCGGAATCAGCGTACGAACAGGCTCCTCCCAATCTCCTCCCAATCTCGATAAGACGCTCGGAAGGGGTGTCCACCCCCGGTTTGGCGGGCTGATTTAGCCTCCTTCGCCATCTTCGCCTTCACACGGCGCTTGATGTCGTAGAAGCGCTTACGACAGGTGTCCTCGGTCCGCCTCACCACACCCTCACTATTCACAGCCGCAACGACCTTCCCCCACAGAACAGTCTTCCTGCGTGACGACACCTTTGCAGCATCATGCCCAAACAACTGGCGATGATGCCTCATCAGCTCCCGCACCAGAGCCATATTTTCAGCGTAACTGAACTTAACATTGCGGCCCGTCTTTGTAGTGGTGCGTGGCTGCGGAGCCACAACACCATCACTATCACTATTAGTGGAAGCCGCTGCAGCAACCTCCCCCTCCTCCTCACTCACCTCCTCCACCTCACTCACCTCCTCCCTCTCACTCACCTCCTCCACCTCACTCACCTCCTCCACCACACTCACCTCTGACTGGGACATAATCAGGACAAACAACAAATAACACTGAGAAAAAAAAACAATTAACACACTCCTCCACTACCACTACACACCACACACCAAACACACACACACACACTCACTCACTCACTCACAAACAATGACAATAGACGTAAAAAAAAAACAAAGACAAAAAACTAGACAGACTTTTAAATAACTACACAACTAGTATGACAAGACTACTTACACACACAGTACAGCACTCAACAATCGCAAAACTCCGCCTCAAATCCTCTACAAACTCCACAAAACTCACCAACTCCTAACACACCTTCCTCTCTCCTCTTCACTAGCTAAACCCACGAGGTGCGGCCGGTTTGGGGCGTTCTTATAGTAATGAGCACAGACACTCCTCCATCACGAATCAAACCAATCACGGACGAGTGACAAAATCGAAACTTAGAAAAAAAAACGCGTCCGGGAACGGATAAACACTACCGTAACCGAAATGTGACGCAGTCGTAAAAAAAACTCATAACACGGCCGACAAACCACTAAATCGGCCGCATTATACCTTACAAAAATACGAATGACATCGACATCGGAAAACACGAGAAAAAAAAATATGACAGCTTAGTAAATGAGGCGTAACAAATTCAAAAAGTTGCAAAATTACACTTTCGATGTCATTCGTGATGAATCTCTCTCCAAATCGGGACAAATACGAATTTTAGTAAATATACCCCTAGGTGTCTATAGTCACAAGTGACACAGTGACAGTATATAGATACAACGTATAGATAGATGTAACACTGTAATAATAATCACCCTGATATATGTATGCTGCAATACACTGCACAGTAATACCGTATCCGGGTCATAGGTCACAGTAATACCGTATCCGGGTCATAGGTCACAGTAATACCGTATCCGGGTCATAGGTCATCAGTAATAACGTCACCAGTCAATAGGTCAACCCCATATGGTCGACATGGTCAATAGGTTGACGTGTAAAAGGGCGATAATGCTTAAGGTTGACAGGTACAAAAGGTTGACATGACAATGATCGCACATATGGTACACACAAAAACACATACACACACACACACAGACATGGAGAAATAATGGGTGTCATTCCGACCCGTTCGCATGCTGCTTTTTTTCGCAGCCGTGCAAACGGGTCTGTACTGCGGCTGCGCGCGGGCAGCAATGCGCATGTGCGTCTTAGCCCGGTGACAGGCATCGCCAGGAAGCGACCAGAACACCGACATATGTATTCGCAGTGACGAACGCAAGAAGATTGACAGGCAGAAGACGGATCTGGGTGTCAACTTACCGTTTTCGGGGAGTGGTGAGGAAAATGCAGGCGTGTCCAGGCGTTTGCAGGGCGGGTGTATGACGTCAATTCCGGGACCGGACAGGCTGAAGTCATCGCAGCGGCTGAGTAACTTCAGATCTACTCTGAGCACAAAACTTTTTGGCACAGTTCCCCTGCACATGCGATCGCACACTTGCTAAGCTACAATACACTCCCCCATAGGCGGTGACTATCTGATCACACGGGCTGCAAAAAGTTGCAGTGTGCGATCAACTCGGAATGAGGGCCAATGTCGGTTTCCTTATGTCACTGAAATAACCTGGAAGTGATAATAGTAATTAGCACCCAGCAGTGTTTATTCCATAGTTAGTAGAAATCAGATTTGCATTAGATTTTTGAATCAATAAGAAAGTATACTTGATGAAACAAATGAACATGGCAGAGACAACGCTGATGGGACCCATAATATAATATAATATTTTTGTTACACGATTGTTAGGGGCAATCACTGCAATCATGTGACTTCTGTAGCTCTCAGTGACACTTCTGCACCTGTCAGCAGGTAGTTTGGGCCACTCCTCCTGCGCAAACTGCCCCAGCGGTCTCAGGTGTGATGGCGCCTTCTCCAGACTGCATGTCTCCGCTCTTTCTATAGATATTCCATAGGAGTCAGATCAGGGCTCATAGAGGCCACCTCAGAACCGTCCAATGGCCCTCATTCCGAGTTGATCGCTCGCAATGCGAATGTAGCAGAGTTACACACGCTAAGCCGCCGCCTACTGGGAGTGTATCTTAGCTTCTTAAAAGTGCGACCGATGTATTCGCAATATTGCGATCACAAACCTCGTAGCAGTTTTAGAGTAGCTTCAGACTTACTCTGCCTGTGCGTTCATTTCAGTGCTTGTCGTTCCTGGTTGACGTCACAAACACACCCAGCGTTCGCCCAGGCACTCCCACCGTTTCTCCGGCCACTCCTGCGTTTTTTCCGGAAACGGTAGCGTTTTCAGTCACACGCCCCAAAAACGCCGTGTTTCCGCCCAGTAACACCCATTTCCTGTCAATCACAATGCGATCGCCAGAGCGAAGAAAAAGCCGTGAGTAAAAATACTTTCTTCTTAGCAAAGTTACTTGGCGCAGTCGCAGTGCGAACATTGCGCATGCGCACTAAGCGGAATTTCACTGCGATGCGATGAAAAACACCGAGCGAACAACTCGGAATGAGGGCCAATGTTCTTATCCATTCATGGGTGATTTTCTAGCTGTGTGTTTTGGGTCATTATCCTGTTGGAGGACCCAGGACCTGCGACTGAGATGGAGCTTTCTGACACCGGCCAGTATGTTTACTCCAGAATGTCCTGATAGTCCGGAGATATCATTGTGTCCTGCACAGATTCAGGGCACCCCATGCCAGACGCAGCAACACAGCCCCTACACATACCCAAGCAGCACGTGTCACTGTGGGTACGGGGGTCTTTTCTTATACAGATTCATGTCTCTGTCTGTGACCATTCTGCAGAGCTCAGGAGACTTATCACACAGCTCCAATTCTCATCTGTCCACAGGACGTTCTCCCAGGAGCATTGCACAATATACATCCAATTCTCATCTGTCCACAGGACGTTCTCCCAGGAGCATTGCACAATATACATCCAATTCGCATCTGTCCACAGGACGTTCTCCCAGGAGCATTGCACAATATACATCCAATTCTCATCTGTCCACAGGACGTTCTCCCAGGAGCATTGCACAATATACATCCAATTCTCATCTGTCCACAGGACGTTCTCCCAGGAGCATTGCACAATATACATCCAATTCTCATCTGTCCACAGGACGTTCTCCCAGGAGCATTGCACAATATACATCCAATTCTCATCTGTCCACAGAACGTTCTCCCAGGAGCATTGCACAATGGGGGTCATTCCGAGTTGTTCGCTCATTATTTTTTTCCGCTACGGAGCGATTAGTCGCAAACTGCGCATGCGCAATTTACGCAGTGCGCCTGCGCCAAGTAAATCAGCACAAAAGTTTGGTATTTTACTCACAGCGTAACAAAGTTTTTTCCATCGTTCTGCTGATCGGAGTGTGATTGACAGGAAGTGGGTGTTTCTGGGCGGAAACTGGCCGTTTTCTGGGAGTGTGTGGAAAAACGCAGGCGTTTCAGGGAAAAACGCGGGAGTGTCTGGAGAAACGGGGGAGTGGCTGGGCGAATGCCCGGCGTGTGTGTGACGTCAAACCAGGAACGAAACTGACAGGGAGGGGTGTGGCCAATGGGGGGAGGTGTGGCCAGACCCCATCCTTAGATAATATAAAAAATTATCTTATGCTCAGTCCCACATACAGGGCACCGGGGTGTGTGAGTGCGATCGCTCCCCCATGCAGGGAGAGGACTGACTGCTGCCTCTTCCTCCAGCCCAGCACGCTGGGGAGAGAGGCTGCTGCATCAACAGTCAGTTCTCTATCTCCCTTCCCGAAGTGTGGCTTACTGCAATTGGGAAAGGGGAGAGGGGTCAGTTGGACTTGGGCCCCGCAATAGGCCCGGGTAAAGAATACCCACTCCGCCATCTTGTTGCCAATGGACATGGTCTTATAGCCTTTACCTTTAATATGCAGGTGTACGCTTTTCTTTCTGATCTCAGACAATGCTATAATTTCCTTTCCCTGGAGCATGCTCAGTGTGGTGCACACAATGATACCAAACAGCAGAGCAACTACATATCTCACATTTTTTGGCTGAATGACTGATTAGAAGAATGAAGAGATGATTGATGCTAATTCAAGAAAGCAAACAGTATAAAATATCACTATAATCCAATTATTTATTATCTTTTCTGTGGGGAACCAAATCTGTCTAAAGTCTGGTGCAAACTAGGTGATCCCCGCGGACGCTGATATTGGTGGCGGCAGCGATGGTGGGGGGCTGTCGTTAACGAGGACCTCCCTCGTCTGTACATGTTCATTGAGTGTACACACTGGACGAGATTGTGAAAGATCTCACTCAGATTGGCCCTTCTGAACGAGATCTTTTGCTTTCTCGTCTAGTGTGTATGGGGCTTAAGCAATTTGTATATCTCCTATATAATAGCCCAGATCTGTGACTCTGTGCCTGTTTCTCTAACGCTGGGCGTGGCTAGGAGCTCTCATTGGGTTAGCAGCAGGTCTATCACACCCAGCCACAGCTGATTGGGCGAGAAATGCCCTTCCACACAGGTTACATCCAATGGGAGGCTCTGCCCTTTGGCTGCTGGGTTTTCCCAGAGCAGGATTAACAATGGGGCTGATGGAGCTGCAGCTCCAGGTCCACACCCCAAAATAGGCCCACTGCATCTGCAGCATCATACCCTCCAACAATTTACACATAAACATCGTTACAAATTCAAAAAGGGGACGTGGCTACGAGTAAAGTGCTGTGGCTACGCCCCTTTTCCTATACTTTCAATGGGAGTTTGGAGAGCCAAAAATTGGTACAGACCATAAAATAGGGACTGTACCTGCCAGAAAGGTGCAGCTGGAGGGTATGTCACTGCATCTGCAGCAAGTCTCTGTGCTGTAGATAGGGGGGGAATCCTTTAACTGCAGCGTCCTATAGGGGTCATTCCGACCCATACGCATGCTGCACTTTTTTGCAGCCATTTGAACAGGTCAGAACTGCGCATGCGCACGGGCGGAAATGCGCAGGCGCATCGCTGCCTGGCGATGCCCGTCACCGGGCAGTGACGAGAATAACGAAGAAAGCATTCACAGCAGCGAATGCAAGAAGATTGACAGGAAGAGGCCGGCCGGAGGCATCAACTGCCCGTTTTCAGGGAGTGTCCGTCTGAACGCCGGCGTGCCCAGCCGTTTCCAGGGAGGGATCCTTCCTGACGTCAGCTCCGTCCTGGATGATCGCAGCGGGTGAGTAAGTCCGGAGCTGCAGCTCTCTGCACAAGCGTTTGCAGCCCTGCACAGCGATTCCCCCTCCCCTGTAGGCGGCGACAACCTGATCGCAGCAGTGCTAAAAGTATCCTGCTAGCGATCAGGTCTGAATGACCCCCTATGTCCTGCTGCTAGTCCACCTGCCCCCTCCGGCATCAACAATCCCCACTCTCTAGCCGCAGCGCAGGTGGAACAAAAGCTGCTGCGGCCACCGGCATAGATGTGTATGGAAGCGGTGTCGCGGAAGGCTTTCATATCCCTCCCTGCGCCGCATACTCTCTGAGCCCCGGAGCCTCCTCTGCGTGTGATGTCACAGAAGTGCCTCCTCGCCACAGCCGCGCCCAGATCCTCAGAGGCCCTGACTCCGCAACACAGCACCTGGGCTGCCGGCCTGGAAGCCCCGAGATGGCTAATGTAACGGATAGAGAGGGTGATATCTTAGTAACCTACTTTTGTCTCCTCACTGCTGCCCACTTTGGGGGCCGGGGGCCGGTCTGTCACATCATTAGGCTCCACCATGGGAAAAATGCTGCAATTTGTAGGTCCAAGGACAGGGACAGGGTATAATTATGCAAATAGCATCACTGAATCCCACCCCCTCTGCCCGGAACCACCATTATGGTGATTTTCTCCACATCCTGCCTGATGGGAAGCGGGTAGGATGCGGGAGAGACGCTTACTCTTCTGGGGGTGCAGGAGCTACCTGAAATATTGTGAGTATCCTGCAACTTCTGAGAGTAGGCGAGTATGATATAGATATAGCTTATGTGCATTATCAAGTAGCAGAAATATGAGAATAGGTGAGTATGAGAGTAGGTGAGTATGAGAGTAGGTGAGTATGAGAGCATAGGCGTGCACAGCACGTTTTATTAGGGGGTACACCGTCGGGAGGGGTGTGTCTAGCACCGCCTTTTGGGCGTGTCTAGCGCCATCTATTGATGGTCAACACAATATAAAATATCCACCCTTGTACCAATCCTAATAAAGCAGATACATTGGAGGTAATTCTGAGTTGATCGCAGCAGGAACTTTGTTAGCAGTTGGGCAAAACCATGTGCACTACAAGGGGGGCAGATGTAACATGTGCAGAGAGAGTTAGATTTGGGTGGGTTATATATTGTTTCTGTGCAGGGTAAATACTGGCTGCTTGATTTTTACACAGCAATTTAGATTGCAGATTGAACACACCCCACCCAAATCTAACTCTCTCTGCACGCTGTTTTTGTACATGGAGGTGGAGCCGGGAGTTTGAAAGCCGGTGGCAGTGGCACCCTTGATTAACCCAGGTGTCCGGTCAGTAATGCAGTCCTGACAGGGTGCAGCACAGAGGGGACAGTAATCAGCCTGCTCGGCGATCGCTGCATCAGGCATGTGAGATCGGGGTATGTACAGTGGTGCACGCAGGGGGGGGGGGGGGGGGGGGTCTGAGTACCCCCCCCCCCCCCCGTTAGGGCAAATTCTTGTTTTCAGAGACAGAGACAGCTTTGTCTCCGTCTCAATATAAACCACGATCGCAACCGCTACCGCAATCACAGCTGAACTTCCGGAAGCAGCCGCACGTGCAGCGCACAGGAGGACTAGGCATCGTCATGCATGGTGCGGCTGCTTCCGGAAGATGGAAGCAGGCCCGCATCAGAGACCCCACCAGCGGAGAGAACGGACCGGCAGCCACACAGAGAGCCCCCTCCAGCCGGCACACTCACCCCTCGGCGGCCGGCATAGAGCGTGGACTGCAGTCAGTGACAGTGAGTCACTGTCACTCCTGCTGCAGAAATCCGCGCTGTGGATATTACAGGCTCCTGATGGGAGCTTTCACGGACACTGCCTGTCAGACTCCGGCAGCTCTGAACACACACAGCAGCCCTCCCCCATGCTGGGAACAGGGGGAGGGACACAGTGCAATAGCGTCTGAAGGAGGGAGAGCTGGCCTGTGATGATTGAGAAGGAATGCTCCCCCTGTACAACATGTGTGTGTCAGTGTGCATCTGGTCCCTATACAGTGTGTGTGTGTGTGTGTCAGTGTGCATCAGGTCCCTATACAGTGTGTGTGTGTGTGTGTGTGTGTGTGTGTGTGTGTGTGTGTGTGTGTGTGTGTGTGTGTGTGTGTGTGTCAGTGTCACTGTGCATCTGGTCCCTATACAGCGTGTGTGTGTGGGTGTCAGTGTGCATCTGGTCCCTATACAGTGTGTGTGTGTGTGTGTGTGTGTGTGTGTGTGTGTGTGTGTGTGTGTGTGTGTGTGTGTGTCAGTGTGCATCAGGTCCCTATACAGTGTGTGTGTGTGTGTGTGTGTGTGTGTGTGTGTGTGTGTGTCAGTGTGCATCAGGTCCCTATGCAGTGTGTGTGTGTGTGTGTGTGTGTGTGTGTGTGTGTGTGTGTGTGTGTGTGTGTGTGTGTGTGTCAGTGTGCATCAGGTCCCTATACAGTGTATGATGTGTGTGTATCAGTGTGCATCTGGTCCCTATACAGCGTGTGTGTGTGTGTGTCAGTGTGCATCTGGTCCCTATACAGCATGTGTGCGTGTGTGTCAGTGTGCATCTGGTCCCTATACAGCGTGTGTGTGTGCGTGTGTGTCAGTGTGCATCTGGTCCCTATACAGTGTGTGTGTGTGTGTGTGTGTGTGTGTGTGTCAGTGTGCATCAGGTCCCTATACAGTGTGTGTGTGTGTGTGTGTGTGTGTGTGTGTGTGTGTGTGTGTGTGTGTGTGTGTGTGTGTCAGTGTGCATCTGGTCCCTATACAGCATGTGTGCGTGTGTGTCAGTGTGCATCTGGTCCCTATACAGCGTGTGTGTGTGTGTCAGTGTGCATCTGGTCCCTATACAGTGTGTGTGTGTGTGTGTGTGTGTGTGTGTGTGTGTGTGTGTGTGTGTGTGTCAGTGTGCATCTGGTCCCTATACAGTGTGTGTGTGTGTGTGTGTGTGTGTGTGTGTGTGTGTGTGTGTGTGAGTGTGTGTGTGTCAGTGTGCATCTGGTCCCTATACAGTGTATGATGTGTGTGTGTATCAGTGTGCATCTGGTACCTATACAGTGTGTGTGTGTGTGTGTGTGTGTGTCAGTGTGCATCTGGTCCCTATACAGTGTATATGTGTGTGTCAGTGTGCATCTGGTCCCTATACAGTGTGTGTGTGTGTGTGTGTGTGTGTGTGTGTGTGTGTGTGTGTGTGTGTGTGTGTGTGTATAGTAAATAAATGGAGAGTGCACGTGTAAGTGGTTAATAAGCACACTCCTTACATAAAACATATGCTCACGTACATTCAAATGTAAAATGAACAGCATGAATGGATCGCTTCAACTTAGCTGCTCCGGTTGTAATGCAGACTTGTCTCAGCGTCCACTCTGGTCTAGGCAGATGATATCACAGCGTCCACGTCTAGGCCATGCCCAACGCATTTCGTCCAATGGGTGACTTCGTCAGGGGGAATGTACGTGAGCATATGTTTTAAGTAAAGATTGTACTTTTTAACCACTTACAAGTGCGCTCCCCATTTGTTACCAGTTGTTCTTGCGATACTCGGAGAGCTTGGAGGGATCAGAGCAACATTTTGGACATTTTAAACTCTGGAGCCTGAGGGACTTTGTGCGCAAGGACTGATTTGTGTGTGTGTATATATATATATATATATATAAGAGCCCATGAGGCAGCACTCCCATATGTAAATAACAGCCCTGATGCTTTCCGATGGTGCCCACCGGCCAGGAGCCCAAATATAGCAAGTGGTGTCGGCGGCACTCAGGTAAAGAAAAGTCTTTTCACTACCTTAGTGTCGCCAACACCGCTTCCTATATATGAATATTTTACATATATATTTAAAATATGGAAACCCCCCCAAGTAAATCCTGCGTTTGCCCCTGGGGTACAGCGTGAGCCCCAATGCCCGGGGGTCTCCTCCTCTAGGGATCATGTTCCAGACTGTGTACATGAATTATACATTATACATATGTTACATTATCCTGCACAGGACTATGGTGTATTCTCTACAGTGCATTATACATTATACATATGTTACATTATAATGCACAGGACTATGGTGTATTCTCTACAGTGCATTATACATTATACATATGTTACATTATACTGCACAGGACTATGGCGTATTCTCTACAGTGCATTATACATTATACATATGTTACATTATACTGCACAGGACTATGGCGTATTCTCTACAGTGCATTATACATTATACATATGTTACATTATACTGCACAGGACTATGGTGTATTCTCTACAGTGCATTATACATTATACATATGTTACATTATACTGCACAGGACTATGGCGTATTCTCTACAGTGCATTATACATTATACATATGTTACATTATACTGCACAGGACTATGGTGTATTCTCTACAGTGCATTATACATTATACATATGTTACATTATCCTGCACAGGACTATGGTGTATTTTCTACAGTACATTATACATTATACATATGTTACATTATACTGCACAGGACTATGGTGTATTCTCTACAGTGCATTATACATTATACATATGTTACATTATACTGCACAGGACTATGGTGTATTCTCTACAGTGCATTATACATTATACATATGTTACATTATACTGCACAGGACTATGGTGTATTCTCTACAGTGCATTATACATTATACATATGTTACATTATACTGCACAGGACTATGGTGTATTCTCTACAGTGCATTATACATTATACATATGTTACATTATACTGCACAGGACTATGGTGTATTCTGTACAGTGCATTGCTGTTATTACTCTGGTACATTATCATGCACGCACTAGCAGTATATACGGTATATATTTATCAAGGGGCCATGCACGCTCTAATGGTTAGGCAAACCAATGTGGTGGCAGGCCACACCCTCTCTGGATACTGGCCACACCCCCTCTGGAGACTTGCTACACCCCTATACAGGGCCTCCTACCATAGCATCCGCCCCAGTGGGCCCTTCATACCCCAGTCCGATACTGTCTGTGTCTCCCTGTAATAAATCAGGTATTACCAAAAAGAAATAAAAGACATAATCAGCATACTGTATTCTTCATTGCTATAAGATAACATCAGAACAGAACACGCCCACTCATACTAGGAAGAAAATGCACTTTTTCCAAGATACATTTTGTGATTACATTTATCTCCAACTCTGAATAAGGCCCAATATGTATCTTTATCAGTCATACATATTATCTGTGTCCCTTAAGGGGGTACACACGGAGATATCCGTGCATAAATTCTAAGCAATCTGACTAGATTGCTTAGAACTTAAGCACGGAAATCGCTGTGTGTTGCCCCACAGTGATAGTGATGCACGTCCCCGCACGTCGCTGTCGCCGGTGCTAGATTGAGCCTGCGTGCAGACCAGGAGCGTAGCCAGAACTTTGTGGGCCCCATAGCAACATTTTGAAGGGGCCCCCGTCCCAATGCTTCTAGAGACACTTCTCTGCAGCAGTTGTTAATGTTATGCCCTACATTAGTGCCCTTGTTCATTTTCTGAACCATAGTAGAGCCTCATTAATGTTATGCCCCATAGTAGTGCCCTAATTTCTTTTATGAATCACAGTAGTGCTTAAGTTCCTCCTATGTCACAATTCAGAGCTGCCAGTACACATTATGCCGCACAGTACCCCCAATTCACATTATGATTTATAGTGTTCCCTGTTCATATTGTGCCACATTACAGTGCCCCGGTTCATATTATATAACATTAACATGCCCTCAAGTTCATTTTATACTACACTACAATGAGCAGGTCCAGGGGCATACCTAGATATATTGCAGGCCCAAAGGAAAAGGTCTGAAAGAACCCCTACATACCACCAAATGACAAAAAAATAAGAATTTACTTACCGATAATTCTATTTCTCGTAGTCCGTAGTGGATGCTGGGAACTCCGTATGGACCATGGGGAATAGCGGCTCTGCAGGAGACTGGGCACAAAAGTAAAAGCTTTAGGACTACCTGGTGTGCACTGGCTCCTCCCCCTATGACCCTCCTCCAAGCCTCAGGTAGGATACTGTGCCTGGACGAGCGTACACAATAAGGAAGGATTTTGAATCCCGGGTAAGACTCATACCAGCCACACCAATCACACTGTACAACCTGTGATCTGAACCCAGTTAACAGCATGATAACAGAGGAGCCCCTGAAAAGAAGGCTCACAACAATAATAACCCGATTTTTGTAACAATAACTATGTACAAGTATTGCAGACAATCCGCACTTGGGATGGGCGCCCAGCATCCACTACGGACTACGAGAAATAGAATTATCGGTAAGTAAATTCTTATTTTCTCTGACGTCCTAGTGGATGCTGGGAACTCCGTAAGGACAATGGGGATTATACCAAAGCTCCCAAACGGGCGGGAGAGTGCGGATGACTCTGCAGCACCGAATGAGAGAACTCCAGGTCCTCCTCAGCCAGGGTATCAAATTTGTAGAATTTAGCAAACGTGTTTGCCCCTGACCAAGTAGCTGCTCGGCAAAGTTGTAAAGCCGAGACCCCTCGGGCAGCCGCCCAAGATGAGCCCACCTTCCTTGTGGAATGGGCTTTTACAGATTTTGGCTGTGGCAGGCCTGCCACAGAATGTGCAAGCTGAATTGTACTACAAATCCAATGAGCAATAGTCTGCTTAGAAGCAGGAGCACCCAGCTTGTTGGGTGCATACAGGATAAGCAGCGAGTCAGATTTTCTGACTCCAGCCGTCCTGGAAACATATATTTTCAGGGCCCTGACTACGTCCAGCAACTTGGAGTCCTCCAAGTCCCTAGTAGCCGCAGGTACCACAATAGGCTGGTTCAAGTGAAACGCTGAAACCACCTTAGGGAGAAATTGAGGATGAGTCCTCAATTCTGCCCTGTCCGTATGAAAAATTAGGTAAGGGCTTTTATAGGATAAAGCCGCCAATTCTGAGACACGCCTGGCTGAAGCCAGGGCTAACAGCATTACCACTTTCCATGGGAGATATTTTAAGTCCACAGTGGAGAGTGGTTCAAACCAATGTGATTTTAGGAACCCCAAAACTTCATTGAGATCCCAAGGTGCCACTGGAGGCACAAAAGGAGGCTGTATATGCAGTACCCCCTTGACAAACGTCTGAACTTCAGGAACTGAAGCCAGTTCTTTCTGGAAGAAAATCGACAGGGCCGAAATTTGAACCTTAATGGACCCTAATTTTAAGCCCATAGACAGTCCTGTTTGCAGGAAATGCAGGAAACGACCCAGTTGAAATTCCTCTGTAGGGGCCTTCCTGGCCTCGCACCACGCAACATATTTACGCCAAATATGGTGATAATGTTGTACGGTTACATCCTTCCTGGCTTTGATCAGGGTAGGGATGACTTCATCCGGAATGCCTTTTTCTTTCAGGATCCGGCGTTCAACCGCCATGCCGTCAAACGCAGCCGCGGTAAGTCTTGGAACAGACAGGGTCCCTGCTGGAGCAGGTCCTTTCTTAGAGGTAGAGGCCACGGGTCCTCTGTGAGCATCTCTTGAAGTTCTGGGTACCAAGTCCTTCTTGGCCAATCCGGAGCCACGAGTATAGTCCTTACTCCTCTCCTTCTTATGATTCTCAGTACCTTGGGTATGAGAGGCAGAGGAGGGAACACATACACTGACTGGTACACCCACGGTGTTACCAGAGCGTCCACAGCTATTGCCTGAGGGTCCCTTGACCTGGCACAATACCTGTCTAGTTTTTTGTTGAGGCGGGACGCCATCATGTCCACCTTTGGTTTTTCCCAACGGTTCACAATCATGTGGAAGACTTCTGGATGAAGTCCCCACTCCCCCGGGTGGAGGTCGTGTCTGCTGAGGAAGTCTGCTTCCCAGTTGTCCACTCCCGGAATGAACACTGCTGACAGTGCTATCACATGATTTTCCGCCCAGCGAAGAATCCTTGCAACTTCTGTCATTGCCCTCCTGCTTCTTGTGCTGCCCTGTCTGTTTACGTGGGCGACTGCCGTGATGTTGTCCGACTGGATCAGCACCGGCTGACCTTGAAGCAGAGGTCTTGCTAGGCTTAGAGCATTGTAGATGGCCCTTAGCTCCAGGATATTTATGTGAAGTGATGTCTCCAGGCTTGACCACAAACCCTGGAAATTTCTTCCCTGTGTGACTGCTCCCCAGCCTCTCAGGCTGGCATCCGTGGTCACCAGGACCCAGTCCTGAATGCCGAATCTGCGGCCCTCTAGAAGATGAGCACTCTGCAACCACCACAGGAGAGACACCCTTGTCCTTGGTGACAAGATTATCCGCTGATGCATCTGAAGATGCGACCCGGACCATTTGTCTAGCAGATCCCACTGGAAGGTTCTTGCGTGGAATCTGCCGAATGGGATTGCTTCGTAAGATGCCACCATCTTTCCCAGGACCCTTGTGCATTGATGCACTGAGACTTGGCCTGGCTTTAGGAGATTTCTGACTAGTTCGGATAACTCCCTGGCTTTCTCCTCCGGGAGAAACACCTTTTTCTGGACTGTGTCCAGGATCATCCCTAGGAATAGAAGTCGTGTCGTCGGGATCAGCTGCGATTTTGGAATATTGAGAATCCAACCGTGCTGGCGCAGAACTATCTGAGATAGTGCTACTCCGACTTCCAACTGTTCCCTGGATCTTGCCCTTATCAGGAGATCGTCCAAGTAAGGGATAACTAAAACTCCCTTCCTTCGAAGGAGTATCATCATTTCGGCCATTACCTTGGTAAAGACCCGGGGTGCCGTGGACAATCCAAACGGCAGCGTCTGAAACTGATAGTGACAGTTCTGTACCACAAACCTGAGGTACCCTTGGTGAGAAGGGTAAATTGGGACATGTAGGTAAGCATCCTTGATGTCCAGAGACACCATATAGTCCCCTTCTTCCAGGTTTGCAATCACTGCTCTGAGTGACTCCATCTTGAATTTGAACCTTTGTATGTAAGTGTTCAAGGATTTTAGGTTTAAAATTGGTCTCACCGAGCCGTCCGGCTTCGGAACCACAAATAGTGTGGAATAGTACCCCTTTCCCTGTTGTAGGAGGGGTACCTTGATTATCACCTGCTGGGAATACAGCTTGTGAATGGCTTCCAATACTGCCTCCCTGTCTGAGGGAGACGTCGGTAAAGCAGACTTTAGAAAACGGCGAGGGGGAGACGTCTCGAATTCCAATTTGTACCCCTGAGATCCCACCTGAAGGATCCAGGGGTCCACTTGCGAGTGAGCCCACTGCGCACTGAACTTCATGAGACGGGCCCCCACCGTGCCTGAGTCCGCTTGTAAAGCCCCAGCGTCATGCTGAGGACTTTGCGGAGGCGGGAGAGGGCTTTTGTTCCTGGGAACTGGCTGTTTGTTGCAGCCTTTTTCCTCTCCATCTGCCACGGGGCAGAAATTAGGCGCCTTTTGCCCGCTTGCCCTTATGGGGCCGAAAGGACTGCGCCTGATAATATGGCGTCTTCTTAGGTTGAGAAGCTACCTGGGGTAAAAATGTGGATTTTCCAGCAGTTGCCGTGGCTACCAGGTCTGATAGACCTACCCCAAATAACTCCTCCCCCTTATAAGGCAATACTTCCATGTGCCTTTTAGAATCCGCATCACCTGACCACTGCCGCGTCCATAAACCTCTTCTTGCAGAAATGGACAGCGCGCTAACTCTTGATGCCAGTCGGCAAATATCCCTCTGTGCATCACGCATATATAGAAATGCATCCTTCAAATGCTCTATAGTCAGTAATATACTGTCCCTATCTAGGGTATCAATATTTTCAGTCAGGGAATCCGACCACGCCACCCCAGCACTGCACATCCAGGCTGAGGCGATTGCTGGTCGCAGTATAACCCCCGTGTGAGAGTATATACATTTTAGGATATTCTCCAGCTTTCTATCGGCAGGTTCCTTTAGGGCGGCCGTATCAGGAGAGGGTAGTGCTACCTGTTTAGACAAGCGTGTGAGCGCTTTATCCACCCTAGGGGGTGTTTCCCAACGTGCCCTATCCTCTGGCGGGAAAGGGTACGATGCCAATAACCTTTTAGGAATTATCAGTTTTTTGTTTTTTTATCGGGGGAAACCCACGCCTCATCACACACTTCATTTAATTCCTCGGATACAGGAAAAACTACAGGCCGTTTTTTCTCACCAAACATAATACCCTTTTTAGTGGTACTTGTATTATCAGATATATGCAATACATTTTTTATTGCTTCAATCATGTAACGTGTGGCCCTACTGGAAGTCACGTTTGTCTCCTCATCATCGACACTGGAGTCAGAATCCGTGTCTGTGTCTGCCATTTGAGGTAACGGGCGTTTTAAAGCCCCTGATGGCGTTTGAGACCCCTGGACAGGCACAAGCTGAGTAGCCGGCTGTCTCATGTCGTCAACTGTCTGTCGTAAGGAGCTGACACTGTCACGCAATTCCTTCCACAAGCTCATCCACTCAGGTGTCGACTCCCTAGGGGGTGACAACTGTATAATAGGCAATTGCTCCGCCTCCATCTCATTTTCCTCCTCAAACATGTCGACACAATCGTACCGACACACCGCACACACACAGGGAATGCTCTGATAGAGGACAGGACCCCACTAGCCCTTTGGGGAGACAGAGGGAGAGTATGCCAGCACACACAAGAGCGCTATATATATACAGGAATACCACTATAAAATGTGCTTTTCCCTTTATAGCTGCTGTTAGCATAAAACTGCGCCAAATTAGTGCCCCCCCTCTTTTTTTTACCCTTTTCTGTAGTGCAGGACTGCAGGGGAGAGTCAGGGAGACGTCCTTCCAGCGGAGCTGTGATGGAAAATGGCGCCCGTGTGCTGAGGAGATAGGCTCCGCCCCCTTCTCGGCGGCCTTTTCTCCCGCTTTTTAGGTGAGTTCTGGCAGGGGTTAAAATACACCCATATAGCCCTGGGGGTTATATGTGGTGTATTTATGACATCCAAGGTGTTTTACATTGCTGCTCAGGGCGCCCCCCTCCCTAGCGCCCTGCACCCTCAGTGACCGGAGTGTGAAGTGTGCCTGAGTAACAATGGCGCACAGCTGCAGTGCTGTGCGCTACCTTGTTGAAGACTGATGTCTTCTGCCGCCGATTTTTCCGGACCTTTTCTTGCTTCTGGCTCTGTAAGGGGGCCGGCGGTGCGGCTCCGGGACCGAGCTCCGAGGCTGGGCCTGTGTTCGGTCCCTCTGGAGCTAATGGTGTCCAGTAGCCTAAGAAGCCCAATCCACTCTGCACGCAGGTGAGTTCACTTCTTCTCCCCTTAGTCCCTCGCTGCAGTGAGCCTGTTGCCAGCAGGTCTCACTGAAAATAAAAAAACTAAAACTAAACTTTTCACTAAGAAGCTCAGGAGAGCCCCTAGTGTGCACCCTTCTCGGCCGGGCACAAAAATCTAACTGAGGCTTGGAGGAGGGTCATAGGGGGAGGAGCCAGTGCACACCAGGTAGTCCTAAAGCTTTTACTTTTGTGCCCAGTCTCCTGCGGAGCCGCTATACCCGATGGTCCTTACGGAGTTCCCAGCATCCACTAGGACGTCAGAGAAATGTATATACCTCATGTAACTTTGATAGGGAAGGTGGGGCCCCTCTCAGCTCTGGGCCCCATAGCAGCTGCACTGCCTGCACCTATGGTAGCTACGCCCTTGATGCAGACTTAATCTAGCACACTGCTCATTTGACCGCTGGGTGAAATGTGCGCCCTCGCTCAGCTCACATCACGTCGTGCTGATTGGGGGGGAGAGATGTGTGCAGAGCAGTCTGTTCTAGAACGCTGAGCACACATCTCCCCCGTGTGTACGGCCCTTTAGTGTAACTGAGTCTGTAGCTATAATCTGAGTGAAGCTCAGCCTCGCCCTGTGTGCAGAATGTGACCTTACTGGTATCTGAGTGTCAGAGACTTTCACTTTCATTTCTCTTTCCTGCTTCCAGTGATGGCGTCTGCTGATCTGAGACAGGAGCTGGACTGTTCCATCTGCCTGAGCATTTATACAGATCCTGTAACCCTGAGATGTGGCCACAACTTCTGCCGGGTCTGTATTGATCGTATGCTGGATACACAGGAGGGGGCTGGAGCTTATACCTGTCCTGACTGCAGAGCAGAGTGTCAGGAGCGTCCTGCACTGCAGAGGAACATAACGCTGTGTAACATAGTGGGGAGGTTCCTGTCTACTCGGCCAGATCAGGAGGAGACTGGGATCTTCTGCACTTACTGCATTCACTCTCCTGTACCTGCTGCTAAATCCTGTCTGCTGTGTGAGGCTTCTCTGTGTGATAAACACCTGAGAGTACACAGCAAGTCAGCAGAACACGTCTTATGTGATCCCACCACTGCCCTGGGGAACAGGAAATGCTCCGTCCATAAGGAGATCCTGGAGTATTACTGCACTGAGGACGCTGCCTGTATCTGTGTGTACTGTTCAGCTGGGGAACATCGGGGACACCATGTGGAGATGTTGGATGAGGCCTTTAAGAAGAAGAAAGAGAAGCTGAGAAATGTTCTGCAGAAACTAACCATAAAGAGAGAGGAGACTGAGAAAAGAGTCCAGAGTCTGCAGGAGCGCAGGAGAGAAGAACAGGGAAAAGCAGCAGGTGTAACAGAGACAGTCACTGCCCTGTTCAGAGACATCGGGAGACAGCTGGAAGACCTGAAGAAGAGAGTCCTGAGTGAGATCTCCAGGCAGGAACAGCGCGTTTCACTCTCAGTCTCTGATCTGATCCAGCAGCTGGAAATAAAGAAGGACGAGCTGTCCAGGAAGATGCGTCACATTGAGGAGCTGTGTAACATGTCTGATCCAGTGACTGTCTTACAGGAACCAGACACCGGGGACTTGTGTGATACTGAGGACACAGAGAGACATTATAACCAGGTCCGTGGTGCAGGAGATCTGGATGTGGGTCTCATCACAAGGACAGTACACACATTATCTGATATAATAACAGGTATAAATATAGGGGTCTATGTGCAGGAAGCTACAGACCTATTACTGGATGTGACCACAGCTGGTAATAATATACAGATATCAGGTGACAGGAAAACTGCATCCTGGTCACCAAGTCAGAATCACCCAGTAACACCAGAGAGATTTCAGTGTGATCAGGTAATAAGCACCAGGAGATTCTCCTCAGGGCGACATTACTGGGAGGTGGATGTCAGTAAGTCAGAGTGGTGGAGGGTGGGGATGTGTTATCCCAGTATAGACAGGAGAGGAGATCAGTCAGACATTGGGAATAATAACAAGTCCTGGTGTCTGTGTAGAGATAATAATCAGTACTCAGTGACACATGACAGTAGAGAGATCCAGTTACCTGACAATATCCCCTGTGACAGAGTGAGGGTATATCTGGATTATGAGGCAGGACAGCTGTCCTTTTATTCTCTGTGTGACCCCATCAGACACTTACACACCTACACTGCTGCCCTCACTGAGCCCCTCCATGCTGCATTATGGGTAGGAAACAGTTTATTTGAACCAAGAGGTTCTATAACTATATGTGGGGGAGTCAGGAGCTGGAAGACATTACCATAGGAAATCCTCCCAGAGGCTGGTGACATCACATGGAGAGGAATATGATTGGTGGAGCACTCAGCCAATAGAATGTAGCAGTAGGTGGAGCTACAGCTGAGCTCCTCCCAGTATATGACCACATGACCAGTGTGTCTGGAGGTGTTCCCTTATTGGTGTGTTGCTGTCATTATAACTATATAAATACACATCTCTGACACCTGTGATTGGCTGGAATATCTGTCAGTGTGCTGATGTCAGTATAGTGTGATGGTGACATTATGAGTGACATCACTGTGACTACATCCCCGGCCCATCACCACACACCTGACCATAGGGAGGACAGCCCAGCACTATTTTATCTATGTAATATTTGCTGAATTCCTTAATATAAAACATTTGGCCTCGGCGTCCTGTGAGTAAAATGCTGATACCCTAGGGCACCGCGATTCAGTAACACTGAGACCACTGGTTCCCCCTATTACTGTAGTCAGAGCTACACTCGCTCGCACTGGGTGTTATGTGTGTAGGAGGAGAATGGGGCGGGGACTGTGTAAAGCTCCGCCTACTGGGAACTGTAACAAAAGCCGATGTTTCTTACATAACACATGTTTGGCTGGACAGCTACTGACTGCATGATGCCTCATTGCTTATCTGTATTATCTTATGCATGAATCACAATGTATAATGGCCCTCATTCCGAGTTGATCGGTCGCAAGGCGAATTTAGCAGAGTTACACACGCTAAGCCTACGCCTACTGGGAGTGTATCTTTGCTTCTTAAAATTGCGACCAATGTATTCGCAATATTGCGATTACAAACTACTTAGCAGTTTCTGAGTAACTTCAACCTTACTCTGCCTGTGCGATCAGTTCAGTGCTTGTCGTTCCTGGTTTGACGTCATAAACACACCCAGCGTTCGCCCAGACACTCCCCCGTTTCTCCAGCCACTCCTGCGTTTTTTCCGGAAACTGTAGCGTTTTCAACCACACGCCCATAAAACGCCGTGTTTCCGCCCAGTAACACCCATTTCCTGTCAATCACACTACGATCGCCGGAGCGAGGAAAAAGCCGTGAGTAAAAATACTATCTTCATTGTAAAACTACTTGGCGCAGTCGCAGTTCGAATATTGCGCATGCGTACTAAGCGGATTTTCACTGCGATGCGATGAAAAATACCGAGCGAACGACTCGGAATGAGGGCCAATGACTGTTTATGTGCTCACCATTATACAGGTATAGTACAAATTATACAGCGCTCTCTTTACATCGTGCCCTTTATACTGCCGCCATCACTTACCGCCATGTACGCTGTCACCAACATACAAATGACATTATACATGTAATAAAACAACGTTATAGCGTCACAGTCAGAGACTTTGGGAGACATCGATCATAACTTTGTAATCAACGTCTCTTCTAAATATTTCTGTTCTACCGATGTAATGGGGAGTGGGGGGAATCAGCCAGGCAGGCTTGTGTGATTGGCTTCCACAGCTAAGCCTGTACATATAGGAGATATGTGCTCCTTCCGTTACATCCCCTGTATTATACACGTCTCAGGATGTCACACCCGGTACTCATACTCTGCAGTCACACACCTTACACATGGAGCTATTTGCTCCAGCATAGGAAGCCTGGTAATACTAATTATATGACAGTAAGTGCAGGGCCGGCTCCAGGCCTACTAGCACCCTGAGCGAAAAGATTTCGCTCCTGGAAAAGTGGGTGTGTGGCCTCATGGAAAAGTGGGCGTGGCTTCATAAGTTCATATAATCAAACTATAAATAAATATATTTTCACACACCCTCTATGCACACAGTTAGCAGCCTTACACATGACAGCCACAGTAGTGTTCCTTACACACAATGTCTCCAGTATAGTGTCAGGTACACACAATGTCTCCAGTATAGTGCCAGTTACACATGACATGCCCCCCAGCAGAGCCAGCTACACATGACATGCCCCCCAGCAGTGCCAGCTACACATGACATGCCCCCCAGCAATGACAGCTACACATGACATGCCTCGCAGCAGTGCCAGCTACACATGACATGCCCCCAGCAGTGCCAGCTACACATGACATGCTCCCCAGCAGAGCCAGCTACACATAACATGCCCCCCAGCAGTGCCAGCTACACATGACATGCCCCCCAGCAGAGCCAGCTACACATGACATGCCCCCCAGCAGTGCCAGCTACACATGACATGCCCCCAGCAGTGCCAGCTACACATGACATGCCCCCCAGCAGTGCCAGCTACACATGATGACATGCCCCCCAGCACTGCTAGCAACACGTGACATGCCCCACAGCAGTGCCAGCTACACGTGACATGCCCCCCAGCAGTGCCAGCTACACATGACATGCCCCCCAGCAGTGCCAGCTACACATGACATGCCCCCCAGCAGTGCTAGCAACACGTGACATGCCCCACAGCAGTGCCAGCTACACATGACATGCCCCCCAGCAGTGCTAGCAACACGTGACATGCCCCCCAGCAGTGCCAGCTACACATGACATGCCCCCCAGCAGTGCTAGCAACACGTGACATGCCCCACAGCAGTGCCAGCTACACATGACATGCCCCCCAGCAGAGCTAGCAACAGGTGACATGCCCCCCAGCAGTGCCAGCTACACATGACATGCCCCCCAGCAGTTCCAGCTACACATGACATGCCCCCCAGCAGTGCCAGCTACACCTGACATGCCCCCCAGCAGTGCCAGCTACACATGACATGCCCCCCAGCAGTGCCAGCTACACATGACACGCCCCCCAGCAGAGCTAGCAACACGTGACATGCCCCACAGCAGTGCCAGCTACACATGACATGCCCCCCAGCAGTACCAGCTACACATGACATTCCCCCCAGCAGTGCCAGCTACACCTGACATGCCCCCCAGCAGTGCCAGCTACACATGACATGCCCCCCAGCAGTGCTAGCGACACGTGACATGCTCCACAGCAGTGCCAACTACACGTGACATGCCCCCCAGCAGTGCCAGCTACACATGATAGTGTTCACTTTTTAGGGCAGGGTGCTGATCACAGGGAGGGCACATTTTTAAGTTAGGAGGGCAAAATGATGTACATACTGTAATGCTTGGTGCTCCCCTACCTACATGGCAAAGCATGGACAGTGCGCGCCGAAGGCACGCAACAAAAATTTAGGGGCGTTGCTTCGTGGAGAAGGGGTGTGGCCACATAATAGTGGCAATTCACATTACACCACATAGTAGTGCAGCTAATACACATTGCACCAGGTAGAACCTCCTATACACTTTGCGCCAGGCAGAGCACTGAGACACATTGCCTAGCCACAGACGCCTAGCGGGAACACTACATGATATGCCCCCCAGCAGTGCCAGCTACACGTCACATGCCCCCCAGCAGTGCCAGATACATCAATGCCCCCACAGTGCAGATATGCCCCCACAGTGCCAGATACATTAATGCCCCCACAGTGCAGATATGCCCCCATAGTGCCAGATACATAAATGCCCCCACAGTGCCAGATACATAAATGCCCCCACAGTGCCAGATACATAAATGCCCCCACAGTGCAGATATGCCCCCATAGTACCAGATACATAAATGACCCCACAGTGCCAGATACATAAATGCCCCCACAGTAAGGACACGGGCGGCTCTTCTAAAACTCTTGTGTGCGCGGCTGCCCGACACCGGCATCTAACGTCAGACGCCGGCGCCGCACAGCCGCATACACAACAATTTAAGTTTAGGCCAGGGAGCACTGCAGGCTGGCTCCAAGCACAAAGATGGCGGCGCCAAAGCGCGGCGCCCATTAAGGGTGGCGCCCCGCGCGGCCGCTCTAGTCGAACGTGCCTGGAGCGCCGGCCCAGGGTAAATGTGATGTGTCAGTTTATAACCATTGCAGCTCAGCAGAATATGATGTAACCTGACCATTACACTTTGGGGGTCATTCCGAGTTGTTCGCTCGCTAGCACTTTTTAGCAGCCGTGCAAACGCTAAGCCGCCTCCCTCTGGGAGTGTATTTTAACTTAGCAGAAGTGCGAACGAAAGGATCGCAGAGTGACTACGAAAAAAATTGTGTCGTTTCAGAGTAGCTCCAGACCTACTCTGCGCTTGCGATCACTTCAGACTGTTTAGTCCCGGATTTGACATCACATACACGCCCTGCGTTCGGCCAGCCATGCCTGCCTTTTTCCGGGCACACCCTGAAACACCCAGACACCCAGTTGACACCCAGAAACGCCCACTTCGTGTCAATCACTCTGCGGCCAGCACTGCGACTGAAAAGCTTCGCTAGACCATGTGTGAAACTACTTCGTCCGTTGTGAAAGTACGCCGCGCGTGCACATTGCGCCGCATACGCATGCGTAGAAGTGCCGTTTTTGTGCATCATCGCTGGGCAGCGAACATTTTCAGCTAGCGATCAACTTGGAATGACCCCCATAGCTTCATATAGTACTAGCTGGAGTACACAGGGTTGCCCGGATTTTAAGAATGTTTGTTTACACAAATAAATGTAAATATTAAACACACAGTAGAAATAACATTGTAGATAGCTGAATACCGTGCTTCACTACAGGATAATGATGGTTAATTAGACTGATAGTTGTTTGTTAATTTACGTTGGTTGGAGATGTAGTATATAGGCATGTCTTGCTTCCCTGATACACTGTGTAGTGGCCGGACCCCTTTTTGGTCTCCCAAGGGACCCTGCTCTTCCCACTATACAACTCTCAGTCTGTGGCTTATTGCTGCCTCCATTCCCCTCCTTACATCATGTCACTGCCCCTGTGAAATGATCAATTTATTTACAGTTTCTTATATAGCGCAGCACATTATGTATCTCCTGATATACTCTGTGCTGCTGGGGGACCATGCTACTTCCACTATATAACTCTCAGTGTGTGTATATGTGCTACCTGCATTCCCCTCCTCACATCATGTCACTGCCCCTGTCACATGCAGCCCTGTCATCACTGACACATCACTCATCTCCTGATATACTCTGTGCTGCTGGGGACCCTGCTCCTCCCACTATATAACTCTCAGTCTGTGGCTTCCTGCTGCCTCCATTCCCCTCCTCACATAATGTCACTGCCCCTGTCACATGCAGCCCTGTCCTCACTGACACACCACCCATCTCCTGATATACTCTGTGCTGCTGGGGACCCTGCTCCTCCCACTATATAACTCTCAGTCTGTGACTTCCTGCTGCCTCCATTCCCCTTCTCACATCATGTCACTGCCCCTGTCACATGCAGCCCTGTCCTCACTGACACATCACTCATCTCCTGATATACTCTGTGCTGCTGGGGGACCATGCTACTTCCACTATATAACTCTCAGTGTGTGTATATGTGCTACCTGCATTCCCCTCCTCACATCATATCACTGCCCCTGTCACATGCAGCCCTGTCCTCACTGACACATCATTCATCTCCTGATATACTCTGTGCTGCTGGGGACCCTGCTCCTTCCACTATCTAACTCGCAGCCTGTGGCTTCCTGCTGCCTCCATTCCCCTCCTCACATCATGTCACTGCCCCTGTCACATGCAGCACTGTCCTCAGTATCACATCACTCATCTCCTGATATACTCTGTGCTGCTGGGGACCCTGCTCCTCCCACTATATAACTCTCAGTCTGTGGCTTCCTGCTGCCTCCATTCCCCTCCTCACATCATGTCACTGCCGCTGTCACATGCAGCCCTGTCCTCACTGACACATCACTCATCTCCTTATATACTCTGTGCTGCTGGGGACCCTGCTCCTCCCACTATATAGCTCAGTTTGTGGCTTCCTGCTGCCTCCATTCCCCTCCTCACATCATGTCACTGCCCCTGTCACATGCAGCCCTGTCCTCAGTGACACATCACTCATCTCCTGATATACTCTGTGCTGCTGGGGACCCTGCTCCTCCCACTATATAACTCTCAGTCTGTGGCTTCCTGCTGCCTCCATTCCCCTCCTCACATCATGTCACTGCCCTGTCACATGCAGTCCTGTCCTCACTGACACGTCACTCATCTCCTGATACACTCTGTGCTGCTGGGAACCCTGCTCCTCCCACTATATAACTCTCAGTCTGTGGCTTCCTGCTGCCTCCATTCCCCTCCTCACATCATGTCACTGCCCCTGTCACATGCAGTCCTGTCCTCACTGACACATCACTCCTCTCCTGATATAGTCTGTGCTGCTGGCCCACCCTTAGGGGTGCTAGTGGTGTCAGTGGCGTAACTAGAAATTTTTCTCCCCCAAGCCAAAAAATTCTCTGGCGCTCCGCCATAACTGGCACTAGTAAAGCGATGAATCTGCGCGCGTGCACTGCAAAAAGGGGTGTGGCTTTGTTGAAATGAGTCTGGCTTTGTATAAAGGGGAGTGGCATTGCAGGAAAAGACTACCTTATACCCCAGTTTTGCAACCTGCACGCCCAGACGTTGGCCACCACAGGAAAGAAAAATAATCCTGCCTCATGCCTTTTACATTATTTGTCATTTTTCCTCCTTATAGTAATGCCCAGTATACATTATGCTACATACTGCAATGGCCCTTAGACATTATGCCACACACAATAATGCCCATGACACAACATGCCACACAGCATAATGACCCCGACATATTATGCCACACACCGTAATGCTTGTGACACTTTATGCCACACATCGCAACGCCCGTTATACATTACGTTACACACTGCAATGCCTCTGATACATTATAGCACATACCACAATGCCCGTGATATAGTAAACCACACATCGTAATGGCTGTATCACATACCGGAATGCCCTTTATACCCTATGCCACACACCGCAATGCCCGTTATACATTATGCCACACTGCAATGCCCCTTAGACATTATACCACATACCACAATGCCCGTGATGTTGTATGCCACACACCGTAATGCCTGTGACACATTATGACACACACCGCAATGTCTGTGAACATTATGCCACACAACGCAATGCCCATTACACATTAAGTCCTACGGTAAGGCTTCTAATTGCTTTTAAATTACCTGCTCGTTGCCAGGGGTTTCATTCTCTTGGTTCCAAGCACAGTGCCAGGGGTTTTCATGCTCAGGGTGTCATGCTCATTGCCAGGGGTTTCATGCACTGGGTGTCATGCTCGTTGCCAGGGGTTTCATGCACTGGGTGTCATGTTCGTTGCTATGGGGTAATGCTTGTTGCTAGGGCTGTGCTCCCAGTGCCATATATGCCCCCAGTGCCAGATATTCCCCCACAGTGCCAGGTACACACATGTCCCCAATGCCAAATATGCCCCCCCGTGCCAGGTACACATTAACCCCCCAGTGCCAAATATGCTCCCTCTCCCCCAGTGCAAATATGCTCCCCCTCCCCCAGTGCCAAATATGCTGCCCCACCCCCAGTGCCAAATATGCCCCCTCAGTGCCGGGTACAGCTCACTCCCTGCTGCCCCGCTGTTTTGTCGTGGAGGGACACGGAGGGCACAGCGCGCGCCTCTCCTGTGTCCCTCCTGCTTCTCCGGCGTGTCTGTTAAATGAAGTGTCGGTTCATGAGTCAATCAGAACTCACGATCGGGCACCTCATTTAATAGACACGCCGGAGACACAGGAGGGACACAGGAGAGGCGCGCGCTGTGCCCTCCGTGTCCCTCCTTCACGGCAGAGATCAGTGGCGACTAGGGCACCCCGCAGCCCTGCGGTCCCCCAAGGGAGCGCAGTGTCTGCGGACCCCTAGTTACGCCACTGAGTGGTGTGTTACCCCCACAGTGTTTGTTCCCAGAGTGTAAGTTATTTGTGTAGCAAGTTCATAATTGCCAACCCTCCCTCATTCTGCAGGAGACTCCCTGAAATAGCAGCAATCTCCCTCACTCCCTGAATAGACCAGCAATCTCCCTCATTGTACATTATCCCTATTATGTAGCTTTTACATTCTTGGGGGGGAAAAAAGAAATCAGAGACATATACATTCAAATGGGATCATCAGCGCCACTTCCCTATATTAGTTATAAGGCACAAAGATCCCTATGGCTACATGCATTTTAAGTAACGTTTCTTGTGGCCACTTACAGTATGGGTGTGGTTCGTTTTATCGACAGTGCCTAGGTCGACAATGTTTAGGTCGACCACTATTGGTCGACAGTCACTAGGTCGACATGGATGGAAGGTCGACAGGGTTTCTAGGTCGACATGTGCTAGGTCGACAGGTCTAAAGGTCGACATGAGTTTTTTTATTTTTTTTGGTGTCGTTTTCTTCGTAAAGTGACCGGGATCCCAAATTAGCGCACCGCGTCCCCTCGCATGGCTCGCTTCGCTCGCCATGCTTCGGGCATGGTGCCTTCGCTCCGCTACCGCTTCGCTCGGCACACTTTACCGTTCCAATCGTAGTCGACATGGATCGTTAAGTATGAAAAAATAAAAAAAATGAAAAATAAAATAAAAAAACTCATGTCGACCTTTAGACCTGTCGACCTAGCACATGTCGACCTAGAAACCCTGTCGACCTTCCATCCATGTCGACCTAGTGACTGTCGACCAATAGTGGTCGACCTAAACATTGTCGACCTAGGCACTGTCGATCTTCAGACCGGATCCCTTACAGTATATGGAACCTCTTGTAAAACACAATACATGAACAAATCCTGCAAAATATCAGTGTCTTTTCTTTAACAAGTAGATCTTACTAACTTTGGGGCTCATTTACATTTGGATACAAGTCATTTTCATGACACGCCTCTCAGATGTAGTCGTACACGCCCGCGCTGATAGGTCACTGTCACATCTCCCTGAAATGCTTTTTCAAAAGTAGGCAAGTATGAGCAAGATTGGTGTAAATAGCTCCAGGCATTCCAGAGTTATGGTGTCAGCTGAAAAACTCTGAGCTGCTGCCTCACCCCTAGGGGTGCTAGGAGTGTCTCTCCCCCCCCCCCCCCCCCCCCCCCCCGGTCACAATGTTTGTTCCCAGATTGTAAGGCAGATGTGTACCAAATTTTTAGTACATGGGTCCAGCAATTCCAGAGTAATGCTGTCTCCTGATATACTCTGTGCTGCTGTCCCGCCCCCTAGGGGTGCCAGGGATTTATAATTGTTTTAGTTACCTACGCCATGTTTATAATGCTCGTATGTCAAATTTCACGATCTTCGCTTGTAAACTGTGGATTTGTATAGAAAGACAGAAGGACAAATTTTCACTTTTATATAGTAGATTACCAGGTTTCCAATGCCGGAGCAAATAGCTCCATGTGTCAGGTGTCTGACTGCGGAGTATGTGGCTGACACAGGCTGTAAGTAGGGTGTGCGGGAGATGCCGGATGCTGGTGGTGGCATCATCTCTGCCCCACAGCACCTGGAACCAGGGACGTGCAGTCAGGGGAGGCAGGGGAGGTAGGAGGCAGTGCCTGCCCTGTCATTAAGGATTAAAATAATAGAAAGTAGGGACTTGAAATTTTTCGGGTTTTGTGTTTTGGTTTTGGGTTCGGTTCCGCGGCCGTGTTTTGGGTTCGAAAGCGTTTTGGCAAAACCTCACCGAATTTTTTTTGTCGGATTCGGGTGTGTTTTGGATTCGAGTGTTTTTTATAAAAAACCCTCAAAAACAGCTTAAATCATAGAATTTGGGGGTCATTTTGATCCCAAAGTATTATTAACCTCAATAACCATAATTTCCACTCATTTTCAGTCTATTCTGAACACCTCACACCTCACAATATTATTTTTAGTCCTAAAATTTGCACCGAGGTCGCTGGATGACTAAGCTCAGCGACCCAAGTGGCCGACACAAACACCTGGACCATCTAGGAGTGGCACTGCAGTGTCACGCAGGATGGCCCTTCCAAAAAACACTCCCCAAACAGCACATGACGCAAAGAAAAAAAGAGGCGCAATGAGGTAGCTGTGTGAGTAAGATAAGCGACCCAAGTGGCCGACACAAACACCTGGCCCATCTAGGAGTGGCACTGCAGTGTCACGCAGGATGGCCCTTCCAAAAAAAACACTCCCCAAACAGCACATGACGCAAAGAAAAAAAGAGGCGCAATGAGGTAGCTGTGTGACTAAGATAAGCGACCCTAGTGGCCGACACAAACACCTGGCCCATCTAGGAGTGGCACTGCAGTGTCACGCAGGCTGGCCCTTCAAAAAACTACTCCCCAAAGAGCACATGATGCAAAGAAAAAAAGAGGCGCAATGAGATAGCTGTGTGACTAAGATAAGCGACCCTAGTGGCCGACACAAACACCTGGCCCATCTAGGAGTGGCACTGCAGTGTCACGCAGGCTGGCCCTTCAAAAAAACACTCCCCAAACAGCACATGACGCAAAGAAGAAAAAAAGAGGTGCAAGATGGAATTGTCCTTGGGCCCTCCCACCCACCCTTATGTTGTATAAACAGGACATGCACACTTTAACCAACCCATCATTTCAGTGACAGGGTCTGCCACACGACTGTGACTGAAATGACGGGTTGGTTTTGGACCCCCACCAAAAAAGAAGCAATCAATCTCCCCTTGCACAAACTGGCTCTACAGAGGCAAGATGTCCACCTCATCATCATCCTCCGATTCATCACCCCTTTCACTGTGTACACCCCCCCCCTCACAGATTATTAATTCGTCCCCACTGGAATCCACCATCTCAGATCCCTGTGTACTTTCTGGAGGCAATTGCTGCTGGTGAATGTCTCCAAGGAGTAATTGATTATAATTCATTTTAATGAACATCATCTTCTCCACATTTTTTGGAAGTAGCCTCGTACGCCGATTGCTGACAAGGTGAGCGGCGGCACTAAACACTCTTTCGGAGTAAACACTGGAGGGAGGGCAACTTAGGTAGAATAAAGCCAGTTTGTGCAAGGGCCTCCAAATTGCCTCTTTTCCCTGCCAGTATACGTACGGACTGTCTGACGTGCCTACTTGGATGCGGTCACTCATATAATCCTCCACCATTCTTTCAATGGTGACAGAATCATATGCAGTGACAGTAGACGACATGTCAGTAATCGTTGGCAGGTCCTTCAGTCCGGACCAGATGTCAGCATCAGACTGCCCTGCATCACCGCCAGCGGGTGGGCTCGGAATTCTGAGCCTTTTCCTCGCACCCCCAATTGCGGGAGAATGTGAAGGAGGAGATGTTGACAGGTCGCGTTCCGCTTGACTTGACAATTTTCTCACCAGCATTTCTTTGAACCCCTGCAGACTTGTGTCTGCCGGAAAGAGAGATCCAAGGTAGGTTTTAAATCTAGTATCGAGCACGGTGGCCAAAATATAGTGCTCTGATTTCAACAGATTGACCACCCGTGAATCCTTGTTAAGCGAATTAAGGGCTCCATCCACAAGTCCCACATGCCTAGCGGAATCGCTCTGTGTTAGCTCCTCCTTCAATGTCTCCAGCTTCTTCTGCAAAAGCCTGATGAGGGGAATGACCTGACTCAGGCTGGCAGTGTCTGAACTGACTTCACGTGTGGCAAGTTCAAAAGGTTGCAGAACCTTGCACAACGTTGAAATCATTCTCCACTGTGCTTGAGACAGGTGCATTCCACCTCCGTTGCCTATATTGTGGCCAGATGTATAGGATTGAATGGCCTTTTGCTGCTCCTCCATCCTCTGAAGCATATAGAGGGTTGAATTCCACCTCGTTACCACCTCTTGCTTCAGATGATGGCAGGGCAGGTTCAGGTTTTTTTGGTGGTGCTCCAGTCTTCTGTACGCGGTGCCTGCACGCCGAAAGTGGCCCGCAATTCTTCTGGCCACCGACAGCATCTCTTGCACGCCCTTGTCGTTTTTTAAATAATTCTGCACCACCAAATTCAAGGTATGTGCAAAACATGGGACGTGCTGGAATTTGCCCAGATTTAATGCACACACAATATTGCTGGCGTTGTCCGATGCCACAAATCCACAGGAGAGTCCATTTGGGGTAAGCCATTCTGCGATGATCTTCCTCAGTTGCCGTAAGAGGTTTTCAGCTGTGTGCGTATTCTGGAAAGTGGTGATACAAAGCGTAGCCTGCCTAAGAACGAGCTGGCGTTTGAGAGATCCTGCTACTGGTGCCGCCGCTGCTGTTCTTGCGGCGGGAGGCAATACATCTACCCAGTGGGCTGTCACAGTCATGTAGTCCTGAGTCTGCCCTGCTCCACTTGTCCACATGTCCGTGGTTAAGTGGACATTGGGTACAACTGCATTTTTTAGGACACTGGTGAGTCTTTTTCTGACGTCCGTGTACATTCTCTGTATCGCCTGCCTAGAGAAGTGGAACCTAGATGGTATTTGGTAACGGGGGCACACTACCTCAAGAAATTGTCTAGTTCCCTGTGAACTAACGGCGGATACCGGACGCACGTCTAACACCAACATAGTTGTCAAGGCCTCAGTTATCCGCTTTGCAGCAGGATAACTGCTGTGATATTTCATCTTCCTCGCAATGGACTGTTGGACAGTCAATTGCTTACTGGAAGTAGTACAAGTGGTCTTCCGACTTCCCCTCTGGGATGACGATCGACTCCCAGCAGCAACAACAGCAGCGCCAGCAGCAGTAGGCATTACACTCAAGGATGTATCGGAGGAATCCCAGGCAGGAGAGGACTCGTCAGACTTGCCAGTAACATGGCCTGCAGGACTATTGGCTTTCCTGGGTAAGGAGGAAATTGACACTGAGGGAGTTGGTGGGGTGGTTTGTGTGAGCTTGGTTACAAGAGGAAGGGATTTACTGGTCAGTGGACTGCTTCCGCTGTCGCCCAAAGTTTTTGAACTTGTCACTGACTTATGATGAATGCGCTGCAGGTGACGTATAAGGGAGGATGTTCCGAGGTAGTTAACGTCCTTACCCCTACTTATTACAGCTTGACAAAGGCAACACACGGCTTGACACCTGTTGTCCGCATTTCTGGTGAAATACTTCCACACCGAAGAGCTGATTTTTTTGGTATTTTCACCAGGCATGTCAATGGCCATATTCCTCCCACGGACAACAGGTGTCTCCCCGGGTGCCTGACTTAAACAAACCACCTCACCATCAGAATCCTCCTGGTCAATTTCCTCCCCAGCGCCAGCAACACCCATATCCTCCTCATCCTGGTGTACTTCAACACTGACATCTTCAATCTGACTATCAGGAACTGGACTGCGGGTGCTCCTTCCAGCACTTGCAGGGGGCGTGCAAATGGTGTAAGGCGCATGCTCTTCACGTCCAGTGTTGGGAAGGTCAGGCATCGCAACCGACACAATTGGACTCTCCTTGTGGATTTGGGATTTCGAAGAACGCACAGTTCTTTGCTGTGCTTTTGCCAGCTTAAGTCTTTTCATTTTTCTAGCGAGAGGCTGAGTGCTTCCATCCTCATGTGAAGCTGAACCACTAGCCATGAACATAGGCCAGGGCCTCAGCCGTTCCTTGCCACTCCGTGTGGTAAATGGCATATTGGCAAGTTTACGCTTCTCCGACAATTTTATTTTAGATTTTTGAGTCCTTTTTTTACTGATATTTGGTGTTTTGGATTTTACATGCTCTGTACTATGACATTGGGCATCGGCCTTGGCAGACGACGTTGATGGCATTTCATCGTCTCGGCCATGACTAGTGGCAGCAGCTTCAGCACGAGGTGGAAGTCGATCTTGATCTTTAACTATTTTTGGAACCTCAACATTTTTGTTCTCCATATTTTAATAGGCACAACTAAAAGGCACCTCAGGTAAACAATGGAGATGGATGGATACTAGTATACTTATGGATGGACGAGCGACTGCCGACACAGAGGTAGCTACAGCCGTGGACTACCGTACTGCGTCTGCTGCTAATATAGACTGGATGATAATGATATTGTTATGCACACCAGTGCCTGCAGGAAAGTACTGGTGTCAGAACTGTTATGCACTCCAGTGCCTGCAGGAATGTACTGGTGTTTGAACTGTTATGCAAAACAAATGGACTCACAGACAGACTGGGGAATATGACATAACGTACACAGAAGGTGATAGGGTAACAAAATACACACAAAGTGAACAGAGAAGCCCAGAGAACGGGGCTGATCTAACTGAAATGCCACCGGATTGATAACCCTGGTGATCTTATAAGGGCCGATGAACCGGGGGCCTAACTTATGAGATGGCTGTCTCAACTTCAAATTCTTGGTAGACAACCAGACGAAGTCTCCTAATTTGAAGCTGCAGGGTCTTTTCCGCTTATCAAAAACCCTTTTGGTCACTAATGACACAGACACAAGGGCTTTCTTCACTTTTCGCCAAATACCTCTAAGGACCGAAACCACAGAGGAACCACCAGGCGTGGAGTCCAGGGGGTCAAAAGAATTGGCCTTAGGATGATGCCCATACACACAAAGGAAGGGAGAGATCCCTGTAGCAGAGTGAGCCGCGTTGTTATAGGCAAACTCCGCCATGGACAGATGAGCAACCCAGTCAGTCTGACACTTGGAGACATAACACCTGAGGAACTGCTCCAAGGACTGGTTCACCCTTTCAGTCTGCCCATTAGACTGCGGATGGTAGCCTGAGGACAAGCTGACAGAAATCTGGAGATCGGAACAAAATGCCCTCCAGAATTTGGCCACAAACTGGGATCCGCGGTCAGAGACCACATCAAGTGGCAACCCGTGGAGACGCACAACATGCAGCATAAATAATTCAGACAGGCGTCTGGCCGATGGCAGCCCAACCAGTGGAACGAAGTGCGCCATCTTCGAAAACCTGTCAACGACAACCCAGATGGCTGTCATCCCCGAGGATTTGGGCAAGTCCACCACAAAATCCATTGAAATGTGGGTCCATGGCTTAGATGGGATAGAGAGTGGATGTAATGGGCCAACAGGAACACCTCTAGGAGTCTTATTTCGGGCACAGATGTCACATGCCCGAACCCACTGATCCACATCCTTAGCCACCGAGGGCCACCACACCGCCCTAGATAGCAACTCCCGAGTTCTGGCAATACCCGGGTGACCTGCCGACTTCTTGGCATGGAATTCCAGGAACACTCGCTGTCTTAACCTAGAAGGCACAAACAAAAGACCTACCGGAAGGTCTGGAGGAGCCTGCTCCTGTGCTCTAAGGACTAATGATAAGAGGTCCTGGGTAATGCCCACTTTAATACATGATGGAGAAACAATGGGCAACGGCTCCTCGGTGGTCTCCTGGATTGGAGCAAAACTCCGCGAGAGCGCATCAGCCTTGATGTTTTTTGACCCAGGGCGATATGTTATCAAAAAATTAAAGCGAGCAAAAAACAAAGCCCATCGTGCCTGCCTGGCATTGAGACGCTTCGCTGACTCTAAATATGCCAGATGCTTATGGTCAGTGAGAATTGAGACCACAAACTTAGCCCCCTCAAGCCAGTGTCTCCACTCCTCAAGTGCATCCTTAATAGCCAACAATTCCCGGTTACCCACGTCATAATTCATCTCGGCAGGGGAAAATTTACGGGAAAAGTAAGCACAGGGATGAAGGCGATTATCAGACACTCCCATCTGAGAAAGCACTGCCCCAATACCCATCTCAGAGGCATCCACCTCCACCACAAAAGGACGCTCTGGATCTGGGTGTCGCAGCACCTTGGCCGAAACAAATGCCCTTTTGAGACGGGCAAAAGCCGCTTTAGCCTCACAAGACCAGTGAGCAACATCCGCCCCTTTCTTAGTGAGTGCCACCAAGGGCGCCACTATAGACGAAAATCCAGCGATAAATCGTCTATAAAAATTCGCAAAGCCCAGGAAACGCTGAAGCGCCTTCAAACTAGTGGGCTGCACCCAATCCAGGACTGCCTGTACCTTGGAACCCTCCATTTGGAAACCTTCTGGGGAGATAATATATCCTAGAAATGCGATTTGCTGAACTTCAAATTCGCACTTCTCCAGCTTCGCCCCAAGCCGGTGGTCTCTGAGTTTCTGGAGGACTAAGCGTACATGCTTCCGATGTTCCTCCAGGGAATGGGAGAAGATTAGGATGTCATCTAAGTATACAACTAAGAATCTATCCAAATATTCCCTGAGCACATCATTCATGAAATCCTGGAAGACTGCCGGGGCATTACAGAGCCCAAAAGGCATCACCAAATATTCATAATGCCCTGAGTGGGTATTAAAGGCAGTCTTCCATTCATCCCCCTCTCTTATTCGGATTAGATTGTACGCACCGCGTAGGTCAATCTTAGAAAAAATGGTGGCAGTACGAAGCTGGTCAAACAAGACCAAAATGAGAGGCAGTGGGTATGAGTTTTTAATCGTGATACGGTTCAATTCCCTGAAGACGATGCAGGGTCGCATCGAACCGTCCTTTTTACCCACGAAGAAGAACCCCGACCCAACTGGAGACTGTGAAGGTCTGATAAATCCCTTAGCCAAGTTCTCCTGAATGTACTCTGCCATAGCCTGAGTCTCAGGACGTGACAGGGAGTACAACCTGCTCTTGGGAAGCTTAGCATTTGGCAACAAATCAATGGCACAGTCATAGGGCCGATGGGGAGGTAGTACCTCTGCAACTTTTTTGGAGAACACGTCCGCAAAATCTGCATAACACCCTGGCAATCCTGGCAAACTTAGCTGCGAGAGCCTGACTGGAAGGCTCAAGCAACTCCTGAAACAATCAGTACCCCAACTAAGAATCTCCCCAGAGACCCAGTCAAATTGAGGATTGTGGGCCCTTAACCAGGGTAACCCCAACACCAATGGGGCAAAAGTACAGACAGTCACATAAAAGGACAATTTTTCAGAGTGTGTGGCTCCAATAAACAAAGAAATCTGGCTAGTGCAAGAGGTAATTTTACCTTGGGATAATGGTTCCCCGTTTAACCCACAAATCTCAATTTCCGATGCCAAGGGTACTAAGGGAACAGAGTGTTTCAGGGCGAATTGGCAGTCCATAAAAACCCCGTCGGCCCCACTGTCCACAAAGGCCTCAGTCTTGACAGTTTGACCAAGGATCTTCAAGGTCACCGGAATGATAAAAGTCTTCTTGGGAAATTCTGACTTCTGGCCTGACAGGATATTTCCCATCACCCTCAGGCCCTGAAGTTTTCCGGCTTTTCTGGGCATGATACTACCACATGACCTTTATTCCCACAGTACAAACACAACCCCTGCTGTCTCCTCCGCGTCTTCTCACGCGAGGAGAGGCGGGTAGACCCAATCTGCATAGGCTCCTCGGAAAATTCCTCAGAGTCTGAGGTTCCCTTGGGAAGGAAGGAAATCTCAGTCTCCCTTTCAAGCCTACGCTCTCTCAGCCGTCTATCCACCCAGATGGATAACTGCATGAGCTGATCCAAGCTATCAGGCAAGGGATATTGTACCAGTTGGTCCTTTATCTGGTTAGAAAGACCTCTTCTGTACTGGTGTCTCAGGGCTGGGTCATTCCACTGGGTATCATGGGCCAACCTCCGAAACTCCGTACAGTAAACCTCAACTGGCCTTCGCCCTTGCTTAAGGATCGAAATCTGAGCCTCGGCTGAGGCCGTCTTGTCAGGGTCATCATACAACATGCCCAGTGCCGTAAAAAAAGCATCAACACTTTTAAGCGACGGACAGTCAGGCTGCAACCCATATGCCCAGACCTGTGGGTCTCCTTGTAGCAAGGAAATCACTATGCCCACCCGCTGAATCTCCGACCCAGAAGACTGAGGCCTAAGCCGGAAGTATAGCTTGCAGCTCTCCTTGAAACAAAAGAACTGCGAGCGATCTCCAGAAAAACGATCCGGGAGATTTACTTTCGGCTCCTTAACCCCTGCAGGTGCTGCTGCTGCGGGAGCTCCGCCAGCAGCCTGGGAGGTGTGCATTTTAATGGACAAATCATTAAATTGTCGAGTCAGGACCTGCACCTGATCGACCACCTGTTGCAACGTATTTTGAGGGGTATGCTCCATATTCCCACAAAATTTCAACAGGAGTATGGGGCTGCTGAATATGTTATGCACACCAGTGCCTGCAGGAAAGTACTGGTGTCAGAACTGTTATGCACTCCAGTGCCTGCAGGAATGTACTGGAGTTTGAACTGTTATGCAAAACAAATGGACTCACAGACAGACTGGGGAATATGACATAACGTACACAGAAGGTGATAGGGTAACAAAATACACACAAAGTGAACAGAGAAGCCCAGAGGCTAAGGAACTGGGTATCTCCCTTGTATTAGAAATGCTCAGATGGGAAAAGCAAGATGTTGTGTTTTAATACATAGAGAACCCGAAATGCTGTTGCTAAGGGCAACAGCAAAACCCTAAAGGGTTACCAACGGGTGTGGCAGTAAACTCCTTGGTCAGAGATGGAATGATAGACACAAGGAGAGTCTCCACAATCCTAATTCTCACTTGCAGTGCACAGGTTCAGCTTACTGCCACTAAACTGACCCCTGACACCTAGCACAGTGAGACAGGATTAGACAGGCAAGTCTTAGAATACAGCCGCAAACTTGCTAAGTTCACAGAGTAGTAACTGAACCCCAGCAAGCTAAACGACTGACTCCAGTCTTACTGCTAGGTCTGGATTGGCAGAGTGTAATACCAAATCCCCAGGCCTATTTGCAGTAAGCAGCAAACAAATACAAAGCTACACAGTACTGGTTAACTTTCAGGAACTGACTAACCAACAAAGATTCAGCAGCATCTGCTTACCCTGAGAAGAGGCCTTATAAAGCAGGTGCTGTCCACGCCCCACTCAGACCTCACAGACTGTGAGCACAAAAACCAGCACCGGATCCCCTGCCGTGCACAGAGCCTATAACCACTGCACAGCAAAAGACCCGAACCGGAGTATCAGCTGCACTCAGGTTACTCCGCTAGCACTTGTCTCCCGGTTGCCATGACGACGTGGCAGCACAGGGCAGGAGACCCTAACAGATATAAAAAATATATATATATATCACTACTGCAGCCGGACAGGTATATATTATAATGACGGACCTGCTGGACACTGTCAGCAGCACTGCAGACTCCTAAAGTAAGCTACTAGTAGTATCAAGAAGATAGAAAAAAAAAACACCACAGGTAGGTGGTATACAATTATGGATGGACGAGCGACTGCCGACACAGAGGTAGCTACGGCCGTGGACTACCGTACTGCGTCTGCTGCTAATATAGACTGGATGATAATGATATAAAAAATATATATATATCACTACTGCAGCCGGACAGGTATATATTATATAATGGCAGACCTGCTGGACACTGTCAGCAGCACTGCAGACTCCTAAAGTAAGCTACTAGTAGTATCAAGAAGATAGAAAGAAAAAAAAACACCACAGGTAGGTGGTATACAATTATGGATGGACGAGCGACTGCCGACACAGAGGTAGCTACAGCCGTGGACTACCGTACTGCGTCTTCTGCTAATATAGACTGGATGATAATGATATAAAAAATATATATATCACTACTGCAGCCGGACAGGTATATATTATAATGACGGACCTGCTGGACACTGTCAGCAGCACTGCAGACTCCTAAAGTAAGCTACTAGTATCAAGAAGATAGAAAAAAAAAAACACCACAGGTAGGTGGTATACAATTATGGATGGACGAGCGACTGCCGACACAGAGGTAGCTACGGCCGTGGACTACCGTACTGCGTCTGCTGCTAATATAGACTGGATGATAATGATATAAAAAATATATATATATCACTACTGCAGCCGGACAGGTATATATTATATAATGACAGACCTGCTGGACACTGTCAGCAGCACTGCAGACTCCTAAAGTAAGCTACTAGTAGTATCAAGAAGATAGAAAGAAAAAAAAACACCACAGGTAGGTGGTATACAATTATGGATGGACGAGCGACTGCCGACACAGAGGTAGCTACAGCCGTGGACTACCGTACTGCGTCTTCTGCTAATATAGACTGGATGATAATGATATAAAAAATATATATATATCACTACTGCAGCCGGACAGGTATATATTATATAATGACGGACCTGCTGGACACTGTTAGCAGCACTGCAGACTCCTAAAGTAAGCTACTAGTAGTATCAAGAAGATAGAAGAAGAAAAAACACCACAGGTAGGTGGTATACAATTATGGATGGACGAGCGACTGCCGACACAGAGGTAGCTACAGCCGTGGACTACCGTACTGCGTCTGCTGCAAATATAGACTGGATGATAATGATATTAAAAAATATATATATATATATATATATATATATATATATATCACTACTGCAGCCGGACAGGTATATATATTATATAATTAATGACGGACCTGCTGGACACTGTCAGCAGAATGCGTTTATAGAATAAAAACACCACACGACGAGTGTTTAACTTTTTCAGGCAGACAATCACAATATACTGGTGGTCAGACAGTGGTCACTGGTCAGTCACACTGGCAGTGGCACTCTGGCAGCAAAAGTGTGCACTGTTAAATAATATGTACTCCTGCTACTGCTCCCCAGTCTCCCCCACAATTAAGCTGTGTGAGCACTGAGCACTCAGCACAGTCAGATATACATAGATGATGCAGCACACTGAGGCTGAGCACAGATATGGTATACTGTTACTGTGTCACTGTGTATCGTTTTTTTTCAGGCAGAGAATGGATTATATTAAATAATAATAAAACTGCACTGGTGGTCACTGGTCAGTCACTAGTAAACTCTGCACTCTGTGAGTACTCCTAAGCTCCAGTAAATCAAGTGTCTCACTCTCACTCTCTCTCTTCTAATCTAAATGGAGAGGACGTCAGCCACGTCCTCTCCCTATGAATCTCAATGCACGTGTGAAAATGGCGGCGACGCACGGCTCCTTATATAGAATCCGAGTCTCGCGATAGAATCCGAGCCTCGCGAGAATCCGACAGCGGGATGATGACGTTCGGGCGCGCTCGGGTTAACCGAGCAAGGCGGGAAGATCCGAGTCTGCCTCGGACCCGTGTAAAAAGGCTGAAGTTCGGGCGGGTTCGGATTCCGAGGAACCGAACCCGCTCATCTCTAATAGAAAGAAGATACTTATGACACATATTCTGTATAAGTTTCTTCTTTATATTATTCCAATCATTTTAATGCATATAATTAGTTTGGGAGGTGGTGAAAGCGGCACTAGTATCAGTGCCTCATTGACGGGGCCGGGCTTTCAGCTCACATAAAATCACGTCCCTGTCAGCGCTGCAGATGTGATTGGACAGCGGATCCAGTTCTGGATCCGCTGGTCCAATCACCTATACGTGGCGGTAGGACAAGGCTTTTGTCAATGATTACCTCCAGCTACCCCGCTGGTGGCAGAGCCGGGTGCAGCAGTGCGCTCTCTCCCCTCCTTCTCTGCCCTCCAGAGCCGGATTAAGCCTGCTGCCCGCATACAGACAGTGGCGGATCAAATCCACTGTTGTTCCAGCTGCTGGGCTGGCCGGAGTGAGCTACCCCATCTCCGGTGATTGTCCTAGTGTAATCGCCGTCCCCCGCTCTGCGCTGCACGGACACTCCGCGCTCACATCCTCCCAGCCAGTGGCTGCGCTGACTAGTTCCGCCCGCCACCAGCGTTAGTCAGTCTCCTCTCCCTGGGCTGATGGCGGCAGAAGATGGGCTGTGGGAGTTTGGGTCTGGGAGAAGCTGAGCACGGGGAAGGCCCCTGCCGAGGACCGGGTGCTGTCCCTGCAGGATGTGCGGGAGGAGCAGGAGGGCGATGCTCTGGAGAGTGAGCCCAGTGCTGTGTGGACGGGACACCGAGAAGTGTTCTTACCCAGAGGTAACGGGGAGATCACCACCCGGCTCACCCAGGGGTACATTTACTAAGCAGTGATAAGAGTGGAGAAGTAAGCCAGTGGAGATATTTCCCCATCAACCAATCAGCAGCTCTGTATCATTTTATAGTATGCAAATTATAGATGTTACTTCAGTGCTGATTGGTTGCCATGGGCAACTTCTCCACTGGCTCACTTCTCCGCTCTTATCACTGCTTAGTAAATGTACCCCCCAGTCTGGTATCTGGTAACAGCGGCCATTTCTGCCCACATATCATTTTACTTGTACTTACCTGTGAATGTTCTTCCTTATGCAATTATGCATTAATTAAATGCTAATTTGATTATTCGTAAGATCTACAGTTTATGTTTGTATCAGTGACTTGCGGTGAGGGCAATGACTGGTGAGGCACTGGCGCCCCCCCATACAAAAACCCACAAATAAAGAAAAATAAAGCATAGGATTCCCCTTACTTAAGCAAAACCAGCACTAGGCCGAACCAGCCCGGGGGGAAGGGGTAATGCCATAGCATGGGAGACACTCAGTGTGGGATCCCCCTGCTGTAGCATTAAAGTTGCAGTACAATGCACCCGATACCATTCGAGATCATACACCCTTAAAAACGGCAAAAACACGAATATTAGTAAATATACCCCCAAGTCGGCGCTGTGGTACGGATCCAATATGATTCCTTTTTAGTATCCACATATAATTTTATTGATCCATAAGTGCACTTTCACTATTCAGCTTAGTAACCAGCATGTGATTATAGATCCAATATTGCAGTCCACTCAAAATAGTTAATCATTAGTAAAGATGAGCGCCGGAAATTTTTCGGGTTTTGTGTTTTGGTTTTGGGTTCGGTTCCGCAGCCGTGTTTTGGGTTCGACCGCGTTTTGGCAAAACCTCACCGAATTTTTTTTGTCGGATTCGGGTGTGTTTTGGATTCGGGTGTTTTTTTTTTAAAAAACACTAAAAAACAGCTTAAATCATAGAATTTGGGGGTCATTTTGATCCCAAAGTATTATTAACCTCAAAAACCATAATTTCCACTCATTTTCAGTCTATTCTGAATACCTCACACCTCACAATATTATTTTTAGTCCTAAAATTTGCACCTAGGTCGCTGGATGACTAAGCTAAGCGACCCTAGTGGCCGACACAAACACCTGGCCCATCTAGGAGTGGCACTGCAGTGTCACGCAGGATGGCCCTTCCAAAAAAGCCTCCCCAAACAGCACATGACGCAAAGAAAAAAAGAGGCGCAATGAGGTAGCTGTGTGAGTAAGATAAGCGACCCTAGTGGCCGACACAAACACCGGGCCCATCTAGGAGTGGCACTGCAGTGTCACGCAGGATGGCCCTTCCAAAAAACCCTCCCCAAACAGCACATGACGCAAAGAAAAAAAGAGGCGCAATGAGGTAGCTGTGTGAGTAAGATAAGCGACCCTAGTGGCCGACACAAACACCGGGCCCATCTAGGAGTGGCACTGCAGTGTCACGCAGGATGGCCCTTCCAAAAAACATTCCACAAACAGCACATGACGCAAAGAAAAATTAAAGAAAAAAGAGGTGCAAGATGGAATTGTCCTTGGGCCCTCCCACCCACCCTTATGTTGTATAAACAGGACATGCACACTTTAACCAACCCATCATTTCAGTGACAGGGTCTGCCACACGACTGTGACTGAAATGACGGGTTGGTTTGGACCCCCACCAAAAAAGAAGCAATTAATCTCTCCTTGCACAAACTGGCTCTACAGAGGCAAGATGTCCACCTCATCATCATCCTCCGATATATCACCGTGTACATCCCCCTCCTCACAGATTATCAATTCGTCCCCACTGGAATCCACCATCTCAGCTCCCTGTGTACTTTGTGGAGGCAATTGCTGCTGGTCAATGTCTCCACAGAGGAATTGATTATAATTCATTTTAATGAACATCATCTTCTCCACATTTTCTGGATGTAACCTCGTACGCCGATTGCTGACAAGGTGAGCGGCGGCACTAAACACTCTTTCGGAGTACACACTTGTGGGAGGGCAACTTAGGTAGAATAAAGCCAGTTTGTGCAAGGGCCTCCAAATTGCCTCTTTTTCCTGCCAGTATAAGTACGGACTGTGTGACGTGCCTACTTGGATGCGGTCACTCATATAATCCTCCACCATTCTTTCAATGGTGAGAGAATCATATGCAGTGACAGTAGACGACATGTCCGTAATCGTTGTCAGGTCCTTCAGTCCGGACCAGATGTCAGCATCAGCAGTCACTCCAGACTGCCCTGCATCACCGCCAGCGGGTGGGCTCGGAATTCTGAGCCTTTTCCTCGCACCCCCAGTTGCGGGAGAATGTGAAGGAGGAGATGTTGACAGGTCGCTGTTAGGCGCCGAGGGTCCGCCAGTCAGTGCGGCCCGGCGCCTAGCAACTAGGGACGCCGCATGCGGACAGCCGCCGGCTCCCTAGCAACGCTAGACGCCGGGCGCACGGAGCCGCTCAGACCCTAGCAACGGGGACGCCACTGTCGGACCGCGTTCCCCGTTGCTGGGTCTAGATTAATCACCTCATTGGTATCCTGGCCGTGCAGCATGCAGCTGCACGGCATGATTGTTAATTACCCTGTCTGGCTCCTGATTGGAGAGCTCCCAATTAAAAGCACTCTCAGGACTTCTCACAGACGCCGGTAATAGCTTCCTGTTTGCTGTGTCTGTTGCAGAGAGTTTTCCAGTCCTGTCTATCCGGTCGTTCCTGTCCTCAGTGGTCCAATACTCGGAAGTTGTCATCTTTTCCTGGAGTCCTGACCGAGCACCTTTAACATCCTGTGGTGTTCGTGAGTCGCGGCGTAGCCGTGTGTTGCGGCTTGACCGCTTACTATTTATTATTTGGTTTATTGTGTTTCGGAGCTTTTGCGGAGGATTCCGCTCCCACAAATCCACTCTGGTATCCAGCGGTGCTGGATAGGAGTAACGGATTCGTGGATTTTTGGTTGTCCTTTTCCCTGACGGTTTGTCCGCACATACTTCTGGTTTAAGTTAGTTAGCTTGTAGCCCCTGGCCTGGTTGCTTAGTCAGAGGGCCCCTTGTTATCACCCTGTCTCGGATTTCCCTTTGTCTCCCATTAAGACCTGAGGGGGCATCGGAGTTGGGCAGACATAATCCGCCCTTCAAACGCGGCTGCCATGGGCTCAAGCAACCATAGTCTCGCAGGGGATTTCTGATAACACGGGCGAGACAACGGAGTTAGGGCGCCAGGGGTTACTAGGCTTTCCTGCTCCCGTAACCAGCATTCCATTCCAGTACTCTGACCTCCGTCATAAGATCTCCTCTGGTCAGACGTACTGGTATCATAACATTATTACCGGCCAGACTAAAATTTAAAATTAAACAGGATTTGATTTTTTCCCTTATTTCAGTTTGGAAGATTTGTCGGCCTCATGAATCCCACTGGTGTAGGGCCAAATCCTGGCCAGCTTCTAGTTAGTCAGATTCAAGAACTTACTCAGATGGTTCAGGATCTATCCCTTCGGGTGAGGTCACAGGAAGATCTGTTACGGACTTCCCCGAGGGTCGTTCCTGAACCGAAAATGCATTTGCCTGACCGTTTTTCTGGGGATAGAAAGCAGTTTTTTAATTTTAAAGAGTCTTGTAAACTTTATTTTCGTTTAAGACCAGTCTCCTCAGGTACGGAATCTCAGCGGGTCAGAATTATTATTTCTTTACTTCAGGGGGATCCCCAGACCTGGGCTTTTGGTTTAAGAACAGACGATCCGGCATTGTTGTCTGTAGACGCCTTTCTGGGGTCTTTAGAGCTATTGTATGATGACCCTGATAGAGAGGCATCCGCCGAGAGTCATTTGCGTGCTCTCAGACAGGGTAAGAATCCCGCAGAGATTTATTGTACGGAGTTTCGCCGTTGGTCGAACGACTGTGGATGGAATGACCCAGCCCTGTGCAGTCAGTTTCGCCTCGGCTTATCTGAGTCTATAAAAGACAGTCTCCTTCAGTATCCCGCTCCTGAGACTCTTGATAAACTCATGGAGCTTTCTATTAAGATTGATCGTCGTCTCAGAGAGCGGAGGGCTGAAAAAGGAGCATCTGTCGGGTCTACTCCTGGTGTTTTTTCCATTCCTGTGGACATAGAGGAGCCCATGCAGATAGGTCTCTCCAAGCTGTCTCCTGAAGAAAGAACCAGAAGGCAAAATTCTGGTCTTTGTTTGTACTGTGGGAGTAAGGGACATTTTGCCCGTAATTGTCCGAACAAGTCGGGAAACGCCTCGACCAAGTGAATTGTGAGGGGGTTCACTTTGGTCTGCAGCTTATCTCCTCAAATAATTCACTGTTAGTCCCAGCTAAAGTTTCCTTTGGCAGCCTCTGTTCCTCGGTGTCGGCTTTTGTTGACAGTGGAGCTGCGGGGAACTTTATGGACTTAACGTGGGCCAAGGCCTTAGGTATTCCTCAGTTAGCCTTGGGTAGGTGTATCACCATGCATGGTTTAGATGGGAGTCCCTTGTCCAATGGGGTTATTTCTCTCTGTACACCTCCTGTACTACTTTCGGTAGGAGCTCTTCATTCCGAAAAAATTGAATTTTTCCTTACCCATTGCCCAGCAGTTCCAGTGGTTCTGGGTCACCCTTGGCTGGCCTTTCATAATCCCATCATTGATTGGCAGTCGGGGGAGATCTCACAATGGGGTACCATCTGTAATAAGGAATGTATTACGCTTCCCATCAGAATAGCTGCTGTCATTCCCGCACCCATTCCTGTGGAATACCAGGATTTTGTTGATGTATTTTCCAAGGGCAATGCGGACGTTCTGCCTCCCCATCGGCCTTATGATTGTGCTATTGAGCTAATTCCTGGTGCCACTTTGCCTAAGGGAAGGTTATATGCATTGTCCGGACCAGAAACTGTGGCCATGAATGAATATGTTAAAGAAAGCCTAGGGAAAGGATTTATCAGGCCATCTAAATCCCCTTTAAGTGCAGGCTTCTTCTTTGTGGAGAAGAAGGATGGATCACTCAGACCTTGCATTGACTTTAGAGCCTTGAATAAAATCTCAGTAAAAAATACTTACCCTTTGCCGCTGATTTCTGTCCTCTTTGATCAGCTACGTTCGGCTGTGATTTTTTCTAAGATTGACCTGAGAGGAGCATATAACCTCATCCGAATCAAGTCAGGGGATGAGTGGAAAACGGCATTCAGTACTCAGTCGGGTCACTATGAGTATCTGGTTATGCCATTCGGCCTGTCTAACGCTCCGGCAGTTTTCCAGGATCTCATTAACGATGTGCTCCGTGATTTTCTTGGAAGATTCGTAGTAGTCTATTTAGACGATATCTTGATATATTCTGACTCTATTGAACAACACGTTACCCAGGTGCGTCAGGTTCTAAAAAAATTACGTGAAAATCACCTATATGCCAAGCTGGAGAAGTGTGAATTTCATGTCACGGAGGTATCCTTTTTAGGGTACATTATTTCCCCTCGGGGATTCTGTATGGAACCGAAGAAGCTCCAAGCCATCCTTAGTTGGGCGCAACCCACCAACTTAAAAGCAATTCAGCGCTTTTTAGGGTTTGCGAATTATTATAGAAGATTTATTCACTCTTTCTCCGACCTAGTTGCTCCCATTGTGGCACTGACTAAGAAGGGAGCGGATCCAACCAACTGGTCACGTGAAGCTGAGTTATCTTTTCAGGCCTTGAAACAAGCCTTTGTCTCAGCCCCAGTCCTCAGACATCCCAACCCAGAATTGCCTTTCATTGTTGAGGTTGATGCCTCGGAGGTTGGAGTAGGGGCTATCCTATCTCAGAAGGATCCGGATTCTCTAGAATTACATCCTTGTGCCTTTATGTCCAGGAAATTCTCATCTGCTGAATCCAACTACGATGTTGGTAACCGGGAATTACTGGCTATTAAATGGGCTTTCGAGGAGTGGAGGCATTGGCTTGAGGGAGCAACACATACCATTTCAGTTTTGACTGATCACAAAAATCTTCAGTACATTGAATCAGCTCGTTGGGCTTTATTTTTTACTCGTTTCAAGTTTATTATCACCTTCAGGCCAGGTTCCAAGAATACCAAGGCGGATGCCCTGTCACGTAGTTTTCTTCCAGTTCATGATAACAGTCCTGTTACTCCCATACTTCCGTCTTCAGTCATTCGGGCAGGCCTCACACAAGATTTATTTACCCAGTTGAAGCAGCTTCAACATCAAGCTCCTGGAAATACTCCTGCTGGTCGTCTTTATGTCCCTGAGTTTTTGAGAGCAACTGTTTTGACGGAGTTTCATGATAGCAAAGTTGCCGGGCATCCGGGGATCGCTAAGACTTTGGAATTAGTCTCCCGCTCAGTATGGTGGCCTGGTCTTTCCAAAGACATTAAGGAGTTTGTTTTTTCGTGTCAGGTCTGTGCACAGCATAAAGTTCCCCGTTCCTTGCCTATCGGTCAACTTATGCCCTTGAATGTTCCTCTCAGGCCATGGTCTCATATTTCCATGGATTTTGTGGTGGACCTTCCTCTGTCAGCCGGATGCCGAGTCATATGGGTGGTAGTTGACCGTTTTAGCAAGATGGCCCATTTCATTGCTCTTCCCCGATTGCCATCTGCCCAGGGATTGGCAGTTTTGTTCCTCCGCCATGTTTTCAGACTCCATGGGTTACCCACTGATATTGTTTCTGATCGGGGTCCACAATTCATTGCACAATTTTGGAAGTCTTTTTGTGCCTCTTTAAAGATGAAATTGTCTTTAACGTCTGGCTACCATCCCCAATCCAACGGGCAGACTGAGCGAGTTAATCAATCCTTAAAACAATATTTGCGTTTGTACTCGGCCAAACTCCAAAATGACTGGTCCGAGTTTCTTCCGTTGGCGGAGTTTGCTTACAACAATGCCTGTCATTCCTCCACCAATGTGTCTCCATTTTTTACAGTTTTCGGTTTTCACCCCAGAGCTAATTCCTTTTTTCAACATTCCTCTGTCTCCTCACTGACTTTGACCGCTCATCTCAGACTCATTTGGAGAAAAGTGCACCTTGCTCTCAGAAAAGCGGCATTTCGGGAGAAAAAAATTTCTGACAGGCTCCGGCGGCCGTGCACTTTTAAAGTTGGAGATAGGGTATGGTTGTCGACTCGCAACATTAAACTTCGACAAACCTCAGCCAGATTGGGCCCTAAATTTATTGGACCATTTCATATTATAAAAAAAATCAATCCAGTTGCTTTCCGGTTACGTTTACCAAGAACTCTCCGGATCGGAAATACCTTCCATTGCTCCTTGTTGAAACCATACGTTTCTTCCAGTAGATTTCCTCGGAAGATCTCTCAGGGGAAATCACCAATAGATGTACAGGGTCAGCAGGAGTTCTTGGTGGAGAAGGTTCTCGATTCCAAGTTGTCCCGGGGTCGGCTTTATTTTTTGGTACATTGGAAAGGTTATGGTCCAGAAGAAAGGTCTTGGGTCCTGGATGAGGATCTCCATGCCCCGAGGCTCAAAAAGGCATTTTTTCGAGAATTTCCTCAGAAACCTGGCCTTAGGGGTTCCTTGACCCCTCCTCAAGGGGGGGTACTGTTAGGCGCCGAGGGTCCGCCCGTCAGTGCGGCCCGGCGCCTAGCAACTAGGGACGCCGCATGCGGACAGCCGCCGGCTCCCTAGCAACGCTAGACGCCGGGCGTACGGAGCCGCTCAGACCCTAGCAACGGGGACGCCACTGTCGGACCGCGTTCCCCATTGCTGGGTCTAGATTAATCACCTCATTGGTATCCTGGCCGTGCAGCATGCAGCTGCACGGCATGATTGTTAATTACCCTGTCTGGCTCCTGATTGGAGAGCTCCCAATTAAAAGCACTCTCAGGACTTCTCACAGACGCCGGTAATAGCTTCCTGTTTGCTGTGTCTGTTGCAGAGAGTTTTCCAGTCCTGTCTATCCGGTCGTTCCTGTCCTCAGTGGTCCAATACTCGGAAGTTGTCATCTTTTCCTGGAGTCCTGACCGAGCACCTTTAACATCCTGTGGTGTTCGTGAGTCGCGGCGTAGCCGTGTGTTGCGGCTTGACCGCTTACTATTTATTATTTGGTTTATTGTGTTTCGGAGCTTTTGCGGAGGATTCCGCTCCCACAAATCCACTCTGGTATCCAGCGGTGCTGGATAGGAGTAACGGATTCGTGGATTTTTGGTTGTCCTTTTCCCTGGCGGTTTGTCCGCACATACTTCTGGTTTAAGTTAGTTAGCTTGTAGCCCCTGGCCTGGTTGCTTAGTCAGAGGGCCCCTTGTTATCACCCTGTCTCGGATTTCCCTTTGTCTCCCATTAAGACCTGAGGGGGCATCGGAGTTGGGCAGACATAATCCGCCCTTCAAACGCGGCTGCCATGGGCTCAAGCAACCATAGTCTCGCAGGGGATTTCTGATAACACAGGCGAGACAACGGAGTTAGGGTGCCAGGGGTTACTAGGCTTTCCTGCTCCCGTAACCAGCATTCCATTCCAGTACTCTGACCTCCGTCATAAGATCTCCTCTGGTCAGACGTACTGGTATCATAACAGTCGCGTTCCGCTTGACTTGACAATTTTCTCACCAGCAGGTCTTTCAACCCCAGCAGACTTGTGTCTGCCGGAAAGAGAGATCCAAGGTAGGCTTTAAATCTAGGATCGAGCACGGTGGCCAAAATGTAGTGCTCTGATTTCAACAGATTGACCACCCGTGAATCCTTGTTAAGCGAATTAAGGGCTCCATCCACAAGTCCCACATGCCTAGCGGAATCGCTCCGTGTTAGCTCCTCCTTCAATGTCTCCAGCTTCTTCTGCAAAAGCCTGATGAGGGGAATGACCTGACTCAGGCTGGCAGTGTCTGAACTGACTTCACGTGTGGCAAGTTCAAAGGGCATCAGAACCTTGCACAACGTTGAAATCATTCTCCACTGCGCTTGAGACAGGTGCATTCCACCTCCTATATCGTGCTCAATTGTATAGGCTTGAATGGCCTTTTGCTGCTCCTCCAACCTCTGAAGCATATAGAGGGTTGAATTCCACCTCGTTACCACTTCTTGCTTCAGATGATGGCAGGGCAGGTTCAGTAGTTTTTGGTGGTGCTCCAGTCTTCTGTACGTGGTGCCTGTACGCCGAAAGTGTCCCGCAATTCTTCTGGCCACCGACAGCATCTCTTGCACGCCCCTGTCGTTTTTAAAAAAATTCTGCACCACCAAATTCAAGGTATGTGCAAAACATGGGACGTGCTGGAATTTGCCCATATTTAATGCACACACAATATTGCTGGCGTTGTCCGATGCCACAAATCCACAGGAGAGTCCAATTGGGGTAAGCCATTCCGCGATGATCTTCCTCAGTTGCCGTAAGAGGTTTTCAGCTGTGTGCGTATTCTGGAAAGCGGTGATACAAAGCGTAGCCTGCCTAGGAAAGAGTTGGCGTTTGCGAGATGCTGCTACTGGTGCCGCCGCTGCTGTTCTTGCGGCGGGAGTCCATACATCTACCCAGTGGGCTGTCACAGTCATATAGTCCTGACCCTGCCCTGCTCCACTTGTCCACATGTCCGTGGTTAAGTGGACATTGGGTACAGCTGCATTTTTTAGGACACTGGTGAGTCTTTTTCTGAGGTCTGTGTACATTTTCGGTATCGCCTGCCTAGAGAAGTAGAACCTAGATGGTATTTGGTAACAAGGGCACACTACCTCAAGAAATTGTGTAGTTCCCTGTGAACTAACGGCGGATACCGGACGCACGTCTAACACCAACATAGTTGTCAAGGCCTCAGTTATCCGCTTTGCAGCAGGATGACTGCTGTGATATTTCATCTTCCTCGCAAAGGACTGTTGGACAGTCAATTGCTTACTGGAAGTAGTACAAGTGGTCTTCCGACTTCCCCTCTGGGATGACCATCGACTCCCAGCAGCAACAACAGCAGCGCCAGCAGCAGTAGGCGTTACACGCAAGGATGCATCGGAGGAATCCCAGGCAGGAGAGGAATCGTCAGAATTGCCAGTGACATGGCCTGCAGGACTATTGGCATTCCTGGGGAAGGAGGAAATTGACACTGAGGGAGTTGGTGGGGTGGTTTGCGTGAGCTTGGTTACAAGAGGAAGGGATTTACTGGTCAGTGGACTGCTTCCGCTGTCACCCAAAGTTTTTGAACTTGTCACTGACTTATTATGAATGCGCTGCAGGTGACGTATAAGGGAGGATGTTCCGAGGTGGTTAACGTCCTTACCCCTACTTATTACAGCTTGACAAAGGCAACACACGGCTTGACACCTGTTGTCCGCTTTTCTGTTGAAATACCTCCACAATGAAGAGCTGATTTTTTTGGTATTTTCACCAGGCATGTCAACGGCCATATTCCTCCCACGGACAACAGGTGTCTCCCCGGGTGCCTGACTTAAACAAACCACCTCACCATCAGAATCCTCCTGGTCAATTTCCTCCCCAGCGCCAGCAACACCCATATCCTCCTCATCCTGGTGTACTTCAACACTGACATCTTCAATCTGACTATCAGGAACTGGACTGCGGGTGCTCCTTCCAGCACTTGCAGGGGGCGTGCAAATGGTGGAAGGCGCATGCTCTTCACGTCCAGTGTTGGGAAGGTCAGGCATCGCAACCGACACACTTGGACTCTCCTTGTGGATTTGGGATTTCGAAGAACGCACAGTTCTTTGCGGTGCTTTTGCCAGCTTGAGTCTTTTCATTTTTCTAGCGAGAGGCTGAGTGCTTCCATCCTCGTGTGAAGCTGAACCACTAGCCATGAACATAGGCCAGGGCCTCAGCCGTTCCTTGCCACTCCGTGTGGTAAATGGCATATTGGCAAGTTTACGCTTCTCCTCCGACAATTTTATTTTAGGTTTTGGAGTCCTTTTTTTACTGATATTTGGTGTTTTGGATTTGACATGCTCTGTACTATGACATTGGGCATCGGCCTTGGCAGACGACGTTGCTGGCATTTCATCGTCTCGGCCATGACTAGTGGCAGCAGCTTCAGCACGAGGTGGAAGTGGATCTTGATCTTTCCCTAATTTTGGAACCTCAACATTTTTGTTCTCCATATTTTAATAGGCACAACTAAAAGGCACCTCAGGTAAACAATGGAGATGGATGGATACTAGTATACTTATGGATGGACTGCCGAGTGCCGACACAGAGGTAGCTACAGCCGTGGACTACCGTACTGTGTCTGCTGCTAATATAGACTGGATGATAATGAGATGAAATCAATATATATATATATATATATATGTATGTATATATAATATCACTAGTACTGCAGCCGGACAGGTAGATAATATATTTATTAGGTAATGATGACTGATGACGGACCTGCTGGACACTGTCAGCTCAGCAGCACCGCAGACTGCTACAGTAAGCTACTATACTATAGTAGTATGTACAAAGAAGAAAGAAAAAAAAAAACCACGGGTAGGTGGTATACAATTATGGATGGACTGCCGAGTGCCGACACAGAGGTAGCTACAGCCGTGGACTAACATACTGTGTCTGCTGCTAATATAGACTGGATGATTGATAATGAGATGAAATCAATATATATATGTATGTATATATAATATCACTAGTACTGCAGCCGGACAGGTAGATAATATATTTATTAGGTAATGATGACTGATGACGGACCTGCTGGACACTGTCAGCTCAGCAGCACAGCAGACTGCTACAGTAAGCTACTATACTATAGTAGTATGTACAAAGAAGAAAGAAAAAAAAAAAAACCACGGGTAGGTGGTATACAATTATGGATGGACTGCCGAGTGCCGACACAGAGGTAGCTACAGCCGTGGACTAACGTACTGTTGTTAGGCGCCGAGGGTCCGCTCGTCAGTGCGGCCCGGCGCCTAGCAACTAGGGACGCCGCATGCGGACAGCCGCCGGCTCCCTAGCAACGCTAGACGCCGGGCGCACGGAGCCGCACAGACCCTAGCAACGGGGACGCCACTGTCGGACCGCGTTCCCCGTTGCTGGGTCTAAGTTAATCACCTCACTGGTTCCTGGCCGTGCAGCATGCAGCTGCACGGCATGTTGTAATTAGCCCTGTCTGGCTCCTAAATGGAGGGCTCCCATTTAAAGGCACTCTCAGGACTTCTCACAGACGCCGGTAATAGCTTCCTGTTTGCTGTGTCAGTTGCAGAGAGTTTTCCAGTCCTGTTCTATCCGGTCGTTCCTGTCCTCAGTGGTCCAGTACTCGGAAGTTGTCATCTTTTCCTGGAGTCCAGACCGAGCACCTTTAACATCCTGTGGTGTTCGTGAGTCGCGGCATAGCCGTTTGTTGCGGCTTGACCGCTTACTATTTATCATTTGGTTATATTGTGTTTCTGAGCTTTTTGCGGAGGATTCCGCTCCCACAAATCCACTCTGGTATCCAGCGGTGCTGGATAGGAGTTACGGATTAGTGGATTTTTGGTTGTCCTTTTCCCTGGCGGTTTGTCCGCACATACTTCTGGTTTAAGTTAGTTAGCTTGTAGCCCCTGGCCTGGTCTCTTAGTCAGAGGGCCCCTTGTTATCACCCTGTCTCGGATTTCCCTTTGTCTCCCATTAAGACCTGAGGGGGCATCGGAGTTGGGCAGACATAATCCGCCCTTCAAACGCGGCTGCCATGGGCTCAAGCAACCATAGTCTCGCAGGGGATTTCTGATAACACGGGCGAGACAACGGAGTTAGGGCGCCAGGGGTTACTAGGCTTTCCTGCTCCCGTAACCAGCATTCCCTTCCAGTACTCTGGCCTCTGTCATAAGATCTCCTCTGGTCAGAAGTACTGGAATCATAACATTATTACCGGCCAGACCAAAACTTAAAATTAAACAGGGTTTGATTTTTTCCCTTATTCAGTTTAGAAGATTTGTCGGCCTCATGAATCCCACTGGTTTAGGGCCAAATCCTGGCCAGCTTCTAGTTAGCCAGATTCAAGAACTTACTCAGATGGTTCAGGATCTTTCCCTTCGGGTGAAGTCACAGGAAGATCTTTTACGGACTTCCCCGAGGGTCGTTCCTGAACCGAAAATGCATTTGCCTGACCGTTTTTCTGGTGATAGGAAGCAGTTTTTTAATTTTAAAGAGTCTTGTAAACTTTATTTTCGTTTAAGACCAATCTCCTCAGGTACGGAATCTCAGCGGGTCGGAATTATTATTTCTTTACTTCAGGGGGATCCCCAGACCTGGGCTTTTGGTTTAAGAACAGAGGATCCGGCATTGTTGTCTGTAGACGCCTTTCTGGGGTCTTTAGGGCTATTGTATGATGACCCTGATAGAGAGGCATCCGCCGAGAGTCAGTTACGTGCTCTCAGACAGGGTAGGAATCCCGCAGAGATTTATTGGCCCTCATTCCGAGTTGATCGGTCGCAAGGCGAATTTAGCAGAGTTACACACGCTAAGCCGCCGCCTACTGGGAGTGAATCTTAGCTTCTTAAAATTGCGACCGATGTATTCGCAATATTGCGATTACTAACTACTTAGCAGTTTCTGAGTAGCTCCAGACTTACTCTGCCTGTGCGATCATTTCAGTGCTTGTCGTTCCTGGTTGACGTCACAAACACACCCAGCGTTCGCCCAGGCACTCCCACCGTTTCCCCGGCCACTCCTGCGTTTTTTCCGGAAACGGTAGCGTTTTCAGCCACACGCCCCTGAAACGCCGTGTTTCCGCCCAGTAACACCCATTTCCTGTCAATCACATTACGATCGCCGGAGCGAAGAAAAAGCCGTGAGTAAAAATACTATCTTCATAGTAAAGTTACTTGGCGCAGTCGCAGTGCGAACATTGCGCATGCGTACTAAGCGGATTTTCACTGCGATGCGATGAAAAATACCGAGCGAACAACTCGGAATGAGGGCCCTTGTACGGAGTTTCACCGTTGGTCGAACGACTGTGGATGGAATGACCCAACCCTGCGCAGTCAGTTTCGCCTCGGCTTATCTGAGTCTATAAAAGACAGTCTCCTTCAGTATCCCGCTCCTGAGACTCTCGATAAACTCATGGAGCTTTCTATTAAGATTGATCGTCGTCTCAGAGAGCGGAGGGCTGAAAAAGGAGCACCTGTCGGGTCTACCCCTTGTGTTTTTTCCATTCCTGTGGACATAGAGGAGCCCATGCAGATGGGTCTCTCCAAGCTGTCTCCTGAAGAAAGAACCAGAAGGCAAAATTCTGGTCTTTGTTTGTACTGTGGGGGTAAAGGACATTTTGCCCGTAATTGTCCGAACAAGTCGGGAAACGCCTCGACCAAGTGAATTGTGAGGGGGTTCACTTTGGTCTGCAGCTTATCTCCTCGAAAAATTCCCTGTTAGTCCCAGCTAAAGTTTCCTTTGGCAGCCTCTGTTCTTCGGTGTCGGCTTTCGTTGACAGTGGAGCTGCAGGGAACTTTATGGACTTAACGTGGGCCAAAGCCTTAGGTATTCCTCAGTTAACCTTGGGTAGGCATATCACAATGCATGGTTTAGATGGGAGTCCCTTATCCAATGGGGTTATTTCTCTCTGTACACCCCCTGTTCTACTTTCGGTAGGAGCTCTTCATTCCGAAAAAATTGAATTTTTCCTTACCCATTGCCCAGCAGTTCCAGTGGTCCTGGGTCACCCTTGGCTGGCCTTTCATAATCCCATCATTGATTGGCAGTCGGGGGAGATCTCACAATGGGGTACCATCTGTAATAAGGAATGTATTACGCTTCCCCTCAGAATTGCTGCTGTCATTCCCGCACCCATTCCTGTGGAATACCAGGATTTTGTTGATGTATTTTCCAAGGGCAATGCGGACATTCTGCCTCCCCATCGGCCTTATGATTGTGCTATTGAGCTAATTCCTGGTGCCACATTGCCAAAGGGAAGGTTATATGCATTGTCCGGACCAGAAACTGTGGCCATGAATGAGTATGTTAAAGAGAGCTTAGGGAAAGGATTTATCAGGCCATCTAAATCCCCTTTAAGTGCAGGCTTCTTCTTTGTGGAGAAGAAAGATGGATCACTCAGACCTTGCATTGACTTTAGAGCCTTGAATAAGATCTCAGTAAAGAATACTTACCCTTTGCCGCTGATTTCTGTCCTCTTTGATCAGCTACGTTCGGCTGTGATTTTTTCTAAGATTGACCTGAGAGGAGCGTATAACCTCATCCGAATCAAGTCAGGAGATGAGTGGAAAACGGCATTCAGTACTCAATCGGGTCACTACGAGTATCTGGTTATGCCATTCGGCCTGTCTAACGCTACGGCAGTTTTCCAGGATCTCATTAACGAGGTGCTCCGTGATTTTCTTGGAAAATTCGTAGTCGTCTACTTAGACGATATCTTGATCTATTCTGACTCTATTGAACAACATGTTACCCAGGTGCGTCAGGTTCTTCAAAAATTACGTGAAAATCACCTATATGCCAAGCTAGAGAAGTGTGAATTTCATGTCACGGAGGTATCCTTTTTAGGGTACATTATTTCCCCTTGGGGATTCTGTATGGAACCAAAGAAGCTCCAAGCCATCCTTAGTTGGGCGCAACCCACCAACTTAAAAGCAATTCAGCGCTTTTTAGGGTTTGCAAATTATTATAGAAGATTTATTCATTCTTTTTCCGACCTGGTTGCTCCCATTGTGGCATTGACTAAGAAGGGAGCGGATCCAACCAACTGGTCACGTGAAGCTGAAGTATCTTTTCAGGCCTTGAAACAAGCCTTCATCTCAGCCCCAGTCCTCAGACATCCCAACCCAGAATTGCCTTTCATTGTTGAGGTTGATGCCTCGGAGGTTGGAGTAGGGGCTATCCTGTCTCAGAAGGATCCGGACTCTCTAGAATTACATCCTTGTGCCTTTATGTCCAGGAAATTCTCTTCTGCTGAATCCAACTACGATGTTGGTAACCGGGAATTACTGGCTATTAAATGGGCTTTCGAGGAGTGGAGGCATTGGCTTGAGGGAGCAACACATACCATTTCAGTTTTGACTGATCACAAAAATCTTCAGTACATCGAATCAGCTAAACGGCTGAATGCCCGGCAGGCTCGTTGGGCTTTATTTTTCACTCGTTTCAAGTTTTTTATCACCTTCAGGCCAGGTTCCAAGAATACCAAGGCGGATGCCCTGTCACGCAGTTTTCTTCCAGTTCATGATAACAGTCCTGTTACTCCCATACTTCCGTCTTCAGTCATTCGGGCAGGTCTCACACAAGATTTATTCACCCAGTTGAAGCAGCTTCAACATCAAGCTCCTGGAAATACTCCTGCTGGTCGTCTTTATGTCCCTGAGTTTTTGAGAGCAACTGTTTTGACTGAGTTTCATGATAGCAAAGTTGCCGGGCATCCGGGGATCTCTAAGACTTTGGAATTAGTCTCCCGCTCAGTATGGTGGCCTGGTCTTTCCAAAGACATTAAGGAGTTTGTTTTTTCTTGTCAAGTCTGTGCACAGCATAAAGTTCCCCGTTCCTTGCCTATCGGTCAACTTATGCCCTTAAATGTTCCTCTCAGGCCCTGGTCTCATATTTCCATGGATTTTGTGGTAGACCTCCCTCTGTCAGCCGGATGCCGAGTCATATGGGTAGTAGTGGACCGTTTTAGCAAGATGGCTCATTTCATTGCTCTTCCCCGACTGCCATCTGCCCAGGGATTGGCAGTTTTGTTCCTCCGCCATGTTTTCAGACTCCATGGATTACCCACTGATATTGTTTCTGATCGGGGTCCACAATTCATTGCACAATTTTGGAAGTCTTTTTGTGCCTCATTAAAGATGAAATTGTCTTTAACGTCCGGCTACCATCCCCAATCCAACGGGCAGACTGAGCGAGTTAATCAATCATTAAAACAGTATTTGCGTTTGTACTCGGCCAAACTCCAAAATGATTGGTCCGAGTTTCTTCCTTTGGCGGAGTTTGCCTACAACAATGCCTGTCATTCCTCCACCAATGTGTCTCCATTTTTTACAGTTTTCGGTTTTCACCCCAGGGCTAATTCCTTTTTTCAACATTCCTCTGTCTCCTCGCTGACCTTGACCTCTCATCTCAGACTCATTTGGAGAAAAGTGCACCTTGCTCTCAGAAAAGCGGCATTTCGGGAGAAAATTTTTTCTGACAGGCTCCGGCGGCCTTGCACTTTTAAAGTAGGAGATAGGGTATGGTTGTCGACTCGCAACATTAAACTTCGACAAACCTCAGCCAGATTGGGCCCCAAATTTATTGGACCATTTCATATTATAAAAAAAATCAATCCAGTTGCTTTCCGGTTACGTTTACCAAGAACTCTCCGGATCGGAAATACCTTCCATTGCTCCTTGTTGAAACCATACGTTTCTTCCAGTAGATTTCCTCGAAAGGTCTCTCAGGGGAAATCACCAGTAGATGTACAGGGTCAGCAGGAGTTCTTGGTGGAGAAGGTTCTCGATTCCAAGTTGTCCCGGGGTCGGCTTTATTTTCTGGTACATTGGAGAGGTTATGGTCCAGAAGAAAGGTCTTGGGTCCTGGATAAGGATCTCCATGCCCCGAGGCTCAAGAGGGCATTTTTTCGAGAATTTCCTCAGAAACCTGGCTTTAGGGGTTCCTTGACCCCTCCTCAAGGGGGGGGTACTGTTAGGCGCCGAGGGTCCGCTCGTCGGTGCGGCCCGGCGCCTAGCAACTAGGGACACCGCATGCGGACAGCCGCCGGCTCCCTAGCAACGCTAGACGCCGGGCGCACGGAGCCGCACAGACCCTAGCAACGGGGACGCCACTGTCGGACCGCGTTCCCCGTTGCTGGGTCTAAGTTAATCACCTCACTGGTTCCTGGCCGTGCAGCATGCAGCTGCACGGCATGTTGTAATTAGCCCTGTCTGGCTCCTGATTGGAGGGCTCCCATTTAAAGGCACTCTCAGGACTTCTCACAGACGCCGGTAATAGCTTCCTGTTTGCTGTGTCAGTTGCAGAGAGTTTTCCAGTCCTGTTCTATCCGGTCGTTCCTGTCCTCAGTGGTCCAGTACTCGGAAGTTGTCATCTTTTCCTGGAGTCCAGACCGAGCACCTTTAACATCCTGTGGTGTTCGTGAGTCGCGGCGTAGCCGTGTGTTGCGGCTTGACCGCTTACTATTTATCATTTGGTTATATTGTGTTTCGGAGCTTTTTGCGGAGGATTCCGCTCCCACAAATCCACTCTGGTATCCAGCGGTGCTGGATAGGAGTTACGGATTAGTGGATTTTTGGTTGTCCTTTTCCCTGGCGGTTTGTCCGCACATACTTCTGGTTTAAGTTAGTTAGCTTGTAGCCCCTGGCCTGGTCTCTTAGTCAGAGGGCCCCTTGTTATCACCCTGTCTCGGATTTCCCTTTGTCTCCCATTAAGACCTGAGGGGGCATCGGAGTTTGGCAGACATAATCCGCCCTTCAAACGCGGCTGCCATGGGCTCAAGCAACCATAGTCTCGCAGGGGATTTCTGATAACACGGGCGAGACAACGGAGTTAGGGCGCCAGGGGTTACTAGGCTTTCCTGCTCCCGTAACCAGCATTCCCTTCCAGTACTCTGGCCTCTGTCATAAGATCTCCTCTGGTCAGAAGTACTGGAATCATAACAACTGTGTCTGCTGCTAATATAGACTGGATGATTGATAATGAGATGAAATCAATATATATATGTATGTATATATAATATCACTAGTACTGCAGCCGGACAGGTAGATAATATATTTATTAGGTAATGATGACTGATGACGGACCTGCTGGACACTGTCAGCTCAGCAGCACCGCAGGCTGCTACAGTAAGCTACTATACTATAGTAGTATGTACAAAGAAGAAAGAAAAAAAAAAAACCACGGGTAGGTGGTATACAATTATGGATGGACTGCCGAGTGCCGACATAGAGGTAGCTACAGCCGTGGACTAACGTACTGTGTCTGCTGCTAATATAGACTGGATGATTGATAATGAGATGAAATCAATATATATATGTATGTATATATAATATCACTAGTACTGCAGCCGGACAGGTAGATAATATATTTATTAGGTAATGATGACTGATGACGGACCTGCTGGACACTGTCAGCTCAGCAGCACCGCAGACTGCTACAGTAAGCTACTATACTATAGTAGTATGTACAAAGAAGAAAGAAAAAAAAAAAACCACGGGTAGGTGGTATACAATTATGGATGGACTGCCGAGTGCCGACACAGAGGTAGCTACAGCCGTGGACTAACGTACTGTGTCTGCTGCTAATATAGAGTCTAGACTGGATGATAAATTATTGATAATGAGATGAAATCAATATAATATCACTAGTACTGCAGCCGGACAGGTACTATATATATTTATTATGTAATGGCTGATGACGGACCTGCTGGACACTGTCAGGTCAGCACAGCACCGCAGACTGCTACAGTAAGCTACTATAGTAGTATGTATAAAGAAGAATGAAAAAAAAAAAACCACGGGTAGGTGGTATACAATATTATATATATATATATATATATATATATATATATATATATTATATACAATTATATATATATATATATATATATATATATATATTAAACTGGTGGTGATTGATTATTAAACTGGTGGTCAGGTCACGTTGCAACTTGCAACTAGTACTCCGAGGCCTAAGCAGACAATCACAAAATATATTATTATACTGGTGGTCAGTGTGGTCACAACAATGGCAGTGTGGCACTGACTCTGGCAGCAAAAGTGTGCACTGTACGTTATATGTACTCCTGAGTCCTGCTCTCAGACTCTAACTGCTCCCCACTGTCAGTGTCTCCCCCACAAGTCAGATAATACACTTACAGTCACACTATCTAATCTATAAATATCACTTCAGCAAGAAGTATAGTAGTATACAGTATAGTAGTACTCCTCCTAATAATGCTCCCCAAAATACTGTGTCTCTCTCCTCTAAACGGAGAGGACGCCAGCCACGTCCTCTCCCTATGACTCTCAATGCACGTGTGAAAATGGCGGCGACGCGCGGCTCCTTATATAGACTCCGAGTCTCGCGATAGAATCCGAGCCTCGCGAGAATCCGACAGCGTGATGATGACGTTCGGGCGCGCTCGGGTTAGCCGAGCAAGGCGGGAAGATCCGAGCCTGCTCGGACCCGTGTAAAAAACCTGAAGTTCGGGCGGGTTCGGATTCAGAGGAACCGAACCCGCTCATCTCTAATCATTAGATGGTCTGGCCAGACAAAATAGTATATATCCGCTTCTGAGGAAGCCGCTGATACTGTGAGGAGGCGGGGAAAAGCATCAAGCCTTCAATGTACCAGACACCCACCACCCGGTCGGACATACTGTACAGCACCTATCCTGCAGCTTTCAGTACGGGAATATTCCGATAGTTGTCCCCAGGGATGGCTGTAACGAACAGATAAGCGGCCGAGGGTGGGAGGGGGGCAATCTTGTGCAGTGGAGGAGTTGGAGAGTGGTGAGATCACGGCTATATACTACTTTGTCTGGCCAGACCATTTAATGATTAGCTATTCTGAGTTTTACAAACGCAGTTTTGAGTCAACTTCATCTGAACAACTTGATATGAATTGGATGCAACATGTTTCTGAGACCAGTTACAAAATAGCTGTTGCTAATTGAGCCATAACTATTACACCTGCTGCAGGATCAGTCACTTTGTTTATTAATAACAAACATAGGGAATAATTTATGTCTAAACTTATTTTTATTGTGTGTATGTAAAGCGGCCGGTGGTTGTTCTTACCAATCGGTGGTTGTGCGCTGTAACAATTCCTTTTCTCTTTGCAAGGTCTGAGTAACCCTTGAGTTAATGGCTGTAACAGGAATTAATTAGTTCAAGCACCTTGTCAATTGTGTGTTTGTCTTTATTTGTGACATGTATTTATTAACCAGCGCGTCACACGTGTGAAGTCACAAGTCTTATTTGCCTTCAGAGGTCATTTTATCCACCATTCCCGGTAACAATCAGCCATTACTGTGCATTATTCATGTCTAATTGCTCACATACAGGTGGTAATGCGGCTTATGACGGGTCACTGGACTGAGCATCCATTACATTGTGCATCACCATATTATTATAGATCCAGCAGAAATTACATGCGTACACCATAGGGGGCGCTCTCCTGGCAGTCTAACACAGAACTGGCTGGATAAATAGAAGCTTGATGCGGGGCACGCTGGCTGCCGGGGCCGGAGGGTGCTGCTCTGGGGGCCAGCATGGGTGCTCAGTAGCTCTGCCCCAGGGCACAGTGATGTCCAAGTTACCCCGGTACCCATCAGAGAAGACGGCAATGCAGTGTGACCAGAGAAACTGGACACAGAGCTCAGGACCTATCTCCCTACTAAGGTAAGTGTAAGGAGCAGATCTGATGGCAATATCATGTGGAATATTCAGATACCGCAGATACTGACCCATGACCCCTGGGATGATGACGGGGGTGTGGGTGACGTGGATGGACAGAAGTTGCGCAGAGAGTTGGAGACAGTGAGGACACATAAGGGGAAGCATCTGATAAGATCCCTCTTCTGCACAAGTTGCCATATAAACCACAGCTTGTGAAGACAAATGGGGGACTGTGCGCCATCTCAGGATGGCGTAGTTACACTCTTACTGCAAGTTCCTTAAAAAAATTGCTTTTTTGGAACTTGCTGAATGGTATCTGTGTCCGGGTTACGGTCGTTAGGTCGACACAGCTTAGGTCGACAGTCATTAGGTCGACCACTAAGGGTCGACATGCATTAGGTAGACATGTACTAGGTAGACAGGTCAAAAGGTCGACATGAGATTTTCACTTTTTTTGTATTAATTTTTTTTCATACTTAACGATCCACGTGGACTACGATTGGAACGGTAACCTTGCCCGAAGCATAACGATCGAAGCGAGCCGTGCGAGGGGACATGGTGCACTAATTGGGGTTTCCCGTCACGTTACGAAGAATACAACGCCAAAAACAGTCCAAAAACCCATGTCGACCATTTGACCTGTCCATCTAGTACATGTTGACCTAAAGACCATGTCAACCTATCGTCCCTGTTGACATAATGCATGTCGACATTCCATGGTCGACCTAGTGACTGTCGACCTAAGTTGTGTCTATCCAACGACCCGTACACCTGTGTCAGGGACTTGCAGTCAGGGGAGGCAGGGGAGGTAGGAGGCAGTGCCTCCCCTGTCATAATGATTAAAATAATAAAAAGAAGATATAACAGAGTCTGCAATAAATATCTTCTTTTATTATTGTAATAATTTTTCCCCTCTTACTATGGCTGCATAGTTGGGCTGGGAGGCAGCGGGAGAGGTGCCTCCCGCTGCTAACACTAAAAGTCCGAGCAGCGGGGGGCGGGCAGGGGGCGGGGCACAGCAATGGGCTGTGAAAGCCCATTGAAAAATAATTGGGAAGCGGCACCTATACTGGTGCCGCAATGACAGGAGCGTGCATTCAGTCCCGATAAATGCACGTCCCTGTCCGTGCCCCAGCGGATCCAGTGCTGGATCCGCTGTCCAATCAGTAGCGAGCCCCCTTCGCGGCTGCAGCGAGCGCCGTGGGCTGTGTGGGCGCCCGCTGCAGACGGCGCCGCTGACTGACACTAGAGGTCATAATTGACCCCTAGTGTCTGAGCGGCGCTACTATGGGAGAGACGTCATGAGTCATGACATCTCTCCCATAGTAGAGACGAGCCGGCGGTCGGAGACGGAGGACAGCGCAGCAGGGGGGTCATTCCAAGTTGTTCGCTCGCTAGCTGCTTTTAGCAGCATTGCAAACGCTAGGCCGCCGCCCTCTGGGAGTGTATCTTAGTTTAGCAGAATAGCAAACGAAAGATTAGCAGAACTGCTACTAAATAATAATTCCCTGCAGTTTCTGAGTAGCTCCAGACCTACTCACAGACTGCGATCAGCTCAGTCCGTTTAGTTCCTGGTTTGACGTCACAAACACGCCCAGCGTTCGCCCAGCCACTCCCCCATTTCTCCAGACACTCCCGCATTTACCTGGCACGCCTGCGTTTTTTAGCACACTCCCGGAAAACGCTCAGTTACCATCCAGAAACGCCCCTTTCCTGTCAATCATTCACCGATCAGCAGAGCGACTGAAAAGCGCTGCACAGACAACAGCAAATCTACTAAGTTTTGGGTTAAATAATTTAGCGCATGCGCCCTCGTACCATGCGCATGTGCATTTAGCCACAAATCACAGCATAGCGAAAATCGGCAACGAGCGAATGACCATCCAGGAGTGGTAAGTATGTGTGTGTGTTTTTTTTTTTTATGTGTTTGTGTTTGGGGCACTGGCACAGCTACCAGGGGCAGAGCAACTGGGGCACAACTGCAAGGGGCACAGCAACTGGGGCACAGCAACTGGGGGCACAACTACAAGGGGCACAGCAACTGGGGGCACAGCTACAAGGGGCACAATTACAGGGGTCACAACTACTGGGGGCAAAGCTACAGGGGGCAAAGCTACAGGGGGCACAGCGACTGAGGGCACAGTGACTGGGGTCACAACTACTGGGGGCACAGCTTCAGGGGGCAAAGCTACTGGGGGAACAGCTAAAGGGGGCACAGCGACTGGGGTCACAACTACTCGGGGCACAGCTATTGAGGCAAAGGTACAGGGGACACAGCTACAAGGGGCACAGCGACTGGGGTCACAACTACTAGGGGCAAAGCTACAGGGGCCACAGCAACTAAGGGCACCACTACTCAGGGCACTGCTACTAGGGGCACAGCTACAGGGGTCACAACTACTGGGGGCACAGCCACAAGGGGCACAGCTACTGGGGGCAAAGCTACAGGGGGCACAGCTACAAGGGGCACAGCAACTGGGGGCACTGATCGGAGTGTGATTGAAACTGGCCATTTTCTGGGAGTGTGCGGAAAAACGCAGGCGTTTGAGGGAAAAACATGGGAGTGTCTGGAGAAACGGGGGAGTGGCTGGGCGTGTGTGTGACGTCAAACCAGGAACGAAACTGACTGAACTGGTCGCTATTTGTGAGTAGGTCTGGAGCTACTCAGAAACTGCTAAGAAATTTCTATTCACAATTCTGCTATGCTAAGATACACTCCCAGAGGGCGGCGACCTAGCGTATGCAATGCTGCTAAAATCAGCTAGCGAGCGAACAACTCGGAATCACCCCCAATATACATTATAGCAGATTCCAGTCTGGCCTGTATGTGGTCAGGGCCGAAACTAGGGGGGGGCTAGGGGGGCAGGCGACCTGGGCGCCGGATTGGAGGGGGCGCCGAGACCCCCTAACACCCGCCGCGGCACTTTTATAACATTGAAACCCCCTTCTCCCGAGTGTTCAGCTCGGGGGGCGGGGTTTCGCGGAATGACGCGATTGCGTCGTGACGTCACGGCGCAAACGCGTCATTCCACGAAACCCCGCCGGAGGAGGGAGAAGGGGGAGCCGCGCAGACCGGACGAGGAGGGAGAGGCGGCTGAAGAGCGGCGAGAACCGCTTCAAATGTAAGTCAGCCCCTCTCCCTTCCTCTCTCTCTCTCTCCCTCCACCACCGTCCTGCCGCAATGTGTAAAATGGGGACCTGTGCCTGCCGCAATGTGTAAAATGGGGACCTGTGCCTGCCTCAATGTGTAAAATGGGGACACTTTTTCCTGCCACAATGTGTAAAATGGGGACACTTGCCAGCGTACTGTGTAAAATGGGGACCTGTGCCTGCCGCAATGTGTAAAATGGGGACACTTGCCAGCGTACTGTGTAAAATGGGGACCTGTGCCTGCCGCAATGTGTAAAATGGGGACACTTGCCAGCGTACTGTGTAAAATGGGGACCTGTGCCTGCCGCAATGTGTAAAATGGGGACACTTGCCAGCGTACTGTGTAAAATAGGGACCTGTGCCTGCCGCAATGTGTAAAATGGGGACACTTGCCAGCGTACTGTGTAAAATGGGGACCTGTGCCTGCCGCAATGTGTAAAATGGGGACACTTTTTCCTGCCGCAATGTGTAAAATGGGGACACTTTTTCCTGCCGCAATGTGTAAAATGGGGACACTTGCCTGCCGCAATGTGTCAAATGGGGACACTTTTTCCTGCCGCAATGTGTAAAATGGGGACACCTGTCTGCCGCAATGTGTAAAATGGGGTCACCTGTCTGCCGCAATGTGTAAAATGGGGAATGGGGACACTTGCCTGTCGTACTGTGTAAAATGGGGACACTTTTTCCTGGATATGAAGTTCATGTTAGAAAAGGCAATTTTTCAGGTAAAAAAGTTCTGAAAGAGATATATATATATACATATAATATTTTTATTCATGTATTTATTTATTTTAATTTTTTTTATTATTATTTTTATTTATTTATTGTAAAAGAATTTTTTTTTTTTTGCCGGGGGGGGGGTGTCAAATGACTACCTTGCCCCGGGTGACAAAAATCCTAGTTTCGGCCCTGATGTGGTATTATCAAAAGTGTTGACCAGTCAGAAAGCGCTGGATGGTGGGATCAGACCCTGACATACCCTGACCTTTGAGCTCAGCTGTATCTCTGTGGACGTTTTCCTTGGCTCTTTTTCTATAATTCCCACCATCCTTCTGTTTAATCTGGGGCCAGTTATCCTCTTGCAGCCACATCCAGGACACAGTCTCATGGACTTTAAACTTCATAATAATATTTGCAGCTATAGTCACAGCGGCTTGGACATGGAGAGGAGTGCCGACAGCTTTGCCAGGCCCCGGTACAGGGAGGGGCATGGCCAATGGGGGGAGGTGTGGCCAGACCCCATCCTTAGAAAATATAAAAAAATTATCTTATGCTCAGACCCACACACGGGGCACCGGGGTGTGTGAGTGCGATCGCTCCCCCATGCAGGGAGAGGACTGACTGCTGCCTCTTACTCCAGCCCAGCACGCTGTGGAGAGAGGCTGCTGCATCAACAGTCCGTTCTCTCTCTCCCTTCCTGAAGTGTGGCTTACTGCAATTGGGAAAGGGGAGGGGGGTCAGTTGGACTAGGGCCCCGCAACAGGCCCGGGTAAAGAATACCCACTCCGCCATCTTGTTGCCAATGGACATGGTCTTATAGCCTTTACCTTTATTATGCAGGTGTATGCTTTTCTTTCTGATCTCAGACAATGCTATCCTTTGCTTTCTCTGGACCATGCTCAGTGTGGTGCACACAATGATACCAAACAGCAGAGCAACTACTTATCTCTATTTTTTGGCTGAATGACTGATTAGAAGAATGAAGAGATGGGTGATGCTAATTCAAGAAAGCAAACAGTATAAAATATCACTATAATCCAATTATTTATTATCTTTTCTATGGGGTACCAAATCTGTCTAAAGCCTGGTGCAAACTAGGTGATCCCCGCGGACGCTGATATTGGTGGCGGCAGCGATGGTGGGGGGCTGTCGTTAACGAGAACCTCCCTCGTCTGTACATGTTCATTGAGTGTACACACTGGACGAGATTGTGAAATACCTCGCTCAGATTGGCCCTTCTGAACGAGATCTTTTGCTTTCTCTTCTAGTGTGTATGGGGCTTAAGCATATTTGTATATCTCCTATATAATAGCCCAGATCTGTGACTCTGTGCCTGTGTGTATAACGCTGGGCGTGGCTAGAAGCTCTCATTGGGTTAGCAGCAGGTCTATCACACCCAGTCCACAGCTGATTGGGCGAGAAATGCCCTCCCACACAGGTTACATCCAATGGGAGGCTCTGCCCTTTGGCTGCTGTGTTTTCCCAGAGCAGGATTAACAATGGGGCTGATGGAGCTGCAGCTCCAGGTACACACCCCAAAATAGGCCCACTGCATCTGCAGCATCATACCCTCCAACAATTTACACATAAAAATGGCTACAAATTCAAAAAGGGGGCGTGGCCACGGGTACAGTGCCGTGATCACGCCCCTTTTCCTACACTTTCAATGGGAGTTTGGAGAGCCAAAAATTGGTACAGACCATAAAATAGGGACTGTACCTGCCAAAAAGGTGCAGCTGGAGGGTATGCCACTGCATCTGCAGCAAGTCTCTGCACTGTAGATAGGTGGAAAAAAATCCTTTTACTGCAGCGTCCTATAGGGGTCATTCCGACCCGTACGCACGCTGCACTTTTTTGCAGCCGTGTGAACGGGTCAGAACTGCGCATGCATGCGGGTGGAAATGCGCAGGAGCATCGCTGCCTGGCGATGCCCGTCACCGGGCAGTGACGAGAATATCGAATAAAGCATTCACAGCAGCGAATGCAAGAAGATTGACAGGAAGAGGACGGCCGGAGGCATCAACTGCCCGTTTTCAGGGAGTGTCCGTCTGAACGCAGGCGTGCCCAGCCGTTTCCAGGGAGGGATCCTGACGTCAGCTCCGTCCTGGATGATCGCAGTGGGTGAGTAAGTCCTGAGCTGTGCAGAGACTGCAAAAACTTTTGTTTGTGCAGCTCTCTGCACAAGCGTTTGCAGCCCTGTAGGCGGCGACTACTTGATCGCAGCAGCGCTAAAAGTAGCCTGCTAGCGATCAGGTCGGAATGACCCCCAATGTCCTGCTGCCAGTCCACCTGCCCCCTCCGACATCAATAATCCCCACTCCGTAGGGCGGCGCAGGTGGAACGAAAGCTGCTGCGGCCACCGGCATAGATGTGTATGAAAGCGGTGCAGCGGAAGGCTTTCATAGCCCTCCCTGCGCTGCATACTCTCTGAGCCCTGGAGCCTCCTCTGCGCGTGATGTTACAGAAGTGCCTCCCCACCACAGCCGCGCCCACATCCCCAGAGGCCCTGACTCAGCAACACAGCACCTGGGCTGCCAGCCTGGAAGCCGCGAGATGGCTAATGTAATGGATAGAGTGGCTGATATCGCGGAGGGTAATGTCTGGACGCTGAATCAATGTAAAAGGTGACAGTGCTGTGCAGTGCAGTGGGTGTGCAGTGTCACTGACACTGCACAGCACTCTCACCTTTTACATTGATTCAGCGAGTCAGTCAGTTCTGCCAGCCAGTCACTATTGTTAGTGCCGGTGTCCCAACGCGCCACATTACAGGGAAGAAGATGCACTAAATAAACTATAGCTCCGGTGCTAGGGGCTGCTGGGAGCTGAAGTTTATTGAGTGCATCTTCTTCTGGACCCCCTCCCCCAACTGTGGCACCCACGCACCTGCCTCTTCCCCACCTGTGCCACCACCGCACCAGCCCCACCTGTAGCACCACTGCTACTGCCCCTCCCCCACACATGGCACCCCCTCCCCCATCCGTACCACCCCCGAACCACCTCCCCCATCTGCACCTCTCCCTCACCCACCACTCCCCAACCACAGCACCTACTAGGTGATTCATCAGGCCCTGCGTGCACTGTTCACGCCATTGCAAGAGGCTACGACCCCTTAACCATTGCACACCCTTTGTCCGTGCAATATTTAACCACTCACACAATTATGATTGAAGGTAATACTCCATATAATACAAATATTGCATGCCACAAGGGTTAATGGGGCGTAGCCCCATATGACGGTGTGAAGAGCGCCCGTAGGGCGCGATGAATCATCTGGTATATCTTAGTAACCTACTTTTGTCTCCTCACTGCTGCCCACTTTGGGGGCCGGGGGCCGGTCTGTCACATTATTAGGCCCCAACATAGGAAAAATGCTGCAATTTGTAGGTCCAAGGACAGGGACGGGGTGTAATTATGCAAATAGCATCACTGAATCCCACCCCCTCTGCCCGGAACCACCATTATGGTGATTTTCTCCACATCCTGCCTGATGGGAAGCGGGTAGGATGCGGGAGAGACGCTTACTCTTCTGGGGGTGCAGGAGCTACCCAAAATATTGTGAGTATCCTGCAACTTCTGAGAGTAGGTGAGTATGATATAGATATAGCTTATGTGCATTATCAAGTAGCAGAAATATGAGAATAGGTGAGTATGAGAGTAGGTGAGTATGAGAGTAGGTGAGTATGAGAGCATAGGCGTGCACAGCACGTTTTATTAGGGGGTACACCGTCGGGAGGGGTGTGTCTAGCACCGCCTTTTGGGCGTGTCTAGCGCCATCTATTGATGGTCAACACAATATAAAATATCCACCCTTGTACCAATCCTAATAAAGCAGATACATTGGGGGTAATTCTGAGTTGATCGCAGCAGGAACTTTGTTAGCAGTTGGGCAAAACCATGTGCACTGCAGGAGGGGCAGATATAACATGTGCAGAGAGAGTTAGATTTGGTTGGGTTATATATTGTTTCTGTGCAGGGTAAATACTGGCTGCTTGATTTTTACACAGCAATTTAGATTGCAGATTGAACACACCCCACCCAAATCTAACTCTCTCTGCACGCTGTTTTTGTACATGGAGGTGGAGTCGAGAGTTTGAAAGCCGGTGGCAGTGGCATCCTTGATTAACCCAGGTGTCCGGTCAGTAATGCAGTCCTGACAGGGTGCAGCACAGAGGCGACAGTAATCAGCCTGCTCGGCGATCGCTGCATCAGGCATGTGAGATCGGGGTATGTACAGTGGTGCACGCAGGGGGGGTTTCTGAGTACCCAGAACCCCCCCCCCCCCCCCTCTGTTAGGGCAAATTCTTGTTTTCAGAGACAGAGACAGCTTTGTCTCCGTCTCAATATAAACCGCGATGATCGCAACCGCTACCGCAATCACAGCTGAACTTCCGGAAGCAGCCGCATGTGCAGCGCCCAGGAGGACTAGGCATCGTCATGCATGGTGCGGCTGCTTCCGGAAGATGGAAGCAGGCCCGCATCAGAGACCCCTACCAGCGGAGAGGACGGACCTGCAGCCACACAGAGAGCCCCCTCCAGCCGGCGCACTCACCCCTCGGCGGCCGGCGTAGAGCGTGGACTGCAGTCAGTGACAGTGAGTCACTGTCACTCCTGCTGCAGAAATCTGCGCTGTGGATATTACAGGCTCCTCTGATGGGAGCCTTCACGGACACTGCCTGTCAGACTCCGGCAGCTCTGAGCACACACAGCAGCCCTCCCCCATGCTGGGAACAGGGGGAGGGACACAGTGCAGTAGGGTCTGAAGGAGGGAGAGCTGGCCTGTGATGATTGAGAAGGTATGCTCCCCCTGTACAACATGTGTGTGTGTCAGTGTGCATCAGGTCCCTATACAGTGTGTGTGTGTGTGTGTGTGTGTGTGTGTGTGTGTGTGTGTGTGTGTGTGTGTGTGTGTGTGTGTCAGTGTGCATCAGGTCCCTATACAGTGTGTGTGTGGGTGTCAGTGTGCATCAGGTCCCTATACAGTGTGTGTGTGTGTGTGTGTGTGTGTGTGTGTGTGTGTGTGTGTGTGTGTGTGTGTGTGTCAGTGTGCATCTGGTCCCTATACAGTGTGTGTGCGTGTGTGTCGGTGTGCATCTGGTCCCTATACAGTGTGTGTGTCAGTGTGCATCTGGTCCCTATACAGTGTGTGTGTCAGTGTGCATCTGGTCCCTATACAGTGTGTGTGTGTGTGTGTGTGTGTGTGTGTGTGTGTGTGTGTGTGTGTGTGTGTGTGTGTGTGTCAGTGTGCATCTGGTCCCTATACAGTGTGTGTGCGTGTGTGTCGGTGTGCATCTGGTCCCTATACAGTGTGTGTGTCAGTGTGCATCTGGTCCCTATACAGTGTGTGTGTGTGTGTGTGTGTGTGTGTGTGTGTGTGTGTGTGTGTGTGTGTGTGTGTGTGTGTGTGTGTGTCAGTGTGCATCTGGTCCCTATACAGTGTGTGTGCGTGTGTGTCGGTGTGCATCTGGTCCCTATACAGTGTGTGTGTCAGTGTGCATCTGGTCCCTATACAGTGTGTGTGTGTGTGTGTGTGTGTGTGTGTGTGTGTGTGTGTGTGTGTGTGTGTGTGTGTGTGTGTGTGTGTGTGTGTAGTAAATAAATGGAGAGTGCACGTGTAAGTGGTTAATAAGCACACTCTTTACATAAAACATATGCTCACGTACATTCAAATGTAAAATGAACGGCATGAATGGATCGCTGCAACTTAGCTGCTCCGGTTGTAATGCAGACTTGTCTCAGCGTCCGCTCTGGTCTCGGCAGATGACGTCACAGCGTCCACGTCTAGGCTATGCCAACGCATTTCGTCCAATGGGTGACTTCGTCAGGGGGAATGTACGTGAGCATATGTTGTAAGTAAAGATTGTACTTTTTAACCACTTACAAGTGCGCTCCCCATTTGTTTACCAGTTGTTCTTGCGATACTCGGAGAGCTTGGAGGGATCAGAGCAACATTTTGGACATTTTAAACTCTGGAGCCTGAGGGACTTTGTGCGCAAGGACTGATTTGTGTGTGTGTATATATATATAAGAGCCCATGAGGCAGCACTCCCATATGTAAATAACAGCCCCGATGCCTTCCGATGGTGCCCACCGGCCAGGAGCCCAAATATAGCAAGTGGTGTCGGCAGCACTCCGGTAAAGAAAAGTCTTTTCACTACCTTAGTGTCGCCAACACCACTTCCTATATATGTATATTTTACATATATATTTAAAATATGGAAACCCCCCCAAGTAAATCCTGCGTTTGCCCCTGGGGTACAGGGGTAACTGCCAGTGAGCCCCAATGCCTGGGGGCCCCTCCTCTAGGGATCATGTTCCAGACTGTGTACATGAATTATACATGTAACCCTTACTTCACCTCACAGGGTTACTTTCTACATAGGACAGAGTGCCTCCACCCAAGCAGTGTTTGTTCCAACCCAGGCTTGCTTGGGAAAGCTATTATAAGTAATGTTATATTTACTTGGTCTTGTGTGGGTTGAGTAAGATGTTCACTGTACCTTTTATGTCTGCTTATGTTTTTCAGATTCGGATATTCAGATGACTGAAACAACGGATCCCATTCAACGGTAAGTATTTATTAATAGGACGTTAATACCTTCTCATGTTCTTGGGTTCACCGAATAAACACTTATTTACTTTAGGTTAACAGTACATTACCAATTCTTACAAGCATTTGAAATCATTACCCACAGAATAATGATATAATTTACCAACATATATGTCTATACATAAATTGTTACCTTTTCTACCATACAACAACTTATTTCAACTAGGTTTATCAGATAGATTAATAATACAGTTACTATAACCTTATAATTCACACTGCAGTCTCAGTTTTATGTGTTGGGTATACCCTTTGTTTATCGTTGGTGCACTGTTGGGGCCCAAGTTACCTTATTTACTCTTGTTGTAGTCGTCACATTAGGATGAATGAATTACTAGTAGGGTTCATAAAGATTAGAGGGAAATATATATACATCTTCTGGGTCACAAATTCCGAAGTAGTATGATGTCCAGTACTTCAAATCTACTGATCGCTACGTATCGATGGCCTAGCGTGGGTCTGATGATCTTCTCTTAGCTGCTTTCAAGTACAGTCTTAGGCGACAACGGAGAAGGGTACTTGTCTCTTGCTGCATATATAACTATCCTTGTTATCCATGGAGATTATACTATTAGGGGTATCTGCTTTCAATCTCCTCCAATATTTATAACTTTCCAATGCTTCCGTAGCTCTATCCTGGTGACTATTAGGTTAAATGCAGTCAAAGGGGCCAGCGATAAATACAATGATACCCCCAGTGCAAAAGTATCTCATCCCTCTGTGTAGAATCTCTGTGTATAATATCCTACAGTACCTCAGCCCTCGTGCTGACTTAACAATTGTATGTAGCAATACAAGGAGTATTTCATGGGGGTTACAGAATATATTCCTTTATTTAGATTATTGCACTGCACTACTGAAGAGAGAATGTATCGGTATAGTTTATGTCCAGCACCGGTTTTCCACTGATACTTATAAGGAACACAAGTCTATTTATGTTCTATATTCTTTATCATTAGCAGTCTCTGTCCCTCATGCCAAGCACTCCTCCCCCAGATCTGGGCTGAACTCAGTATGTTAATATAGGGGCTGGCTCTCCTCTTCCCCTGCAGACTCAACTGGCTAGTACTCCCAACTTTCCCTGAGTTCTATGAGGTGAGTATGGGCACAGTCTCTGTATTATACTCCGAACTGACTATACACCATAATGTCACCTCAGGTGATTATCTCTCTCCCTGCTGGGTGGATGTTTTAGCGCGATGTCTCCTCACCGGTCACCCGCTCCGTGTACCCCGATCGCTGCTTCCACCATCCTCTCCCTTCCCAGTCTCGTCAGCAGCGGCCTTCTCTGGTATAGAGTCCCTCCACTTCTCCTCAGCGTCGCCGTCAGTTAGATCTCCGCCTTTCTTCCAATCGGTGCTCCCCCTGCTCCGGTGGCCGCAGTCCAGTCCTCTTGGTCCGGGTTCACTACCGCTTCTGGTCCCGGTCAATCAACTGACTTCCCCGCTCTCCACAGCGGTGCCTCTGTCAGCTCTCTCCGTTCTCCTCCTGTCAGATCTGTCTCCTTCGCTCCGTTTTTTTTTTCCCCCCACGGAGTAACAGTCCCTTAACCCCGCGTGCTGCATGCTCGCTCCCCTCTCTGCACACAGCACTTTTGTTTTAGCTCGAGGACACTCAGAAGAATTTACCCCAGTTCCCGGGGGCATTTACATTTACCACCTGTCTACCACCATTGGTGCATAACACATACTTACATTTATTCATACTGTAATTATGTATCATATATATCCATATATATATATATATTTTCCCATAAATAATAAATCTATATCAGTCATTAAGTGTCAGGGTTATACCATATAATACTACCCACCATAGATAGTAACTAATTTGTCACTGTAAACCCCATATTAGGGTTACATACATTATACTTATGTTACATTATCCTGCACAGGACTATGGTGTATTCTCTACAGTGCATTGCTGTTATTACTCTGGTACATTATCATGCACGCACTAGCAGTATATACGGTATATATTTATCAAGGGGCCATGCACGCTCTAATGGTTAGGCAAACCAATGTGGTGGCAGGCCACACCCTCTCTGGATACTGGCCACACCCCCTCTGGAGACTTGCTACACCCCTATACATGGCCTCCTACCATAGCATCCGCCCCGGTGGGCCCTTAATGCCTCAGTCCGATACTGTCTGTGTCTACCTGTAATAAATCAGGTATTACCAAAAAGAAATAAAAGACATAATCAGCATACATTATTATTCAATGCTATAAGATAACATCAGAACAGAACACGCCCACTCATACTAGGAAGAAAATGCGCTTTTTCCAAGATACATTTTGTGATTACATTGATCTCCAACTCTGAATAAGGCCCAATGTGTATCTTTATCAGTCATACATATTATCTGTGTCCCTAAAGGGGGTACACGCGGAGATATCCGTGCATAAATTCTAAGCAATCTGACTAGATTGCTTAGAACTTAAGCACGGAAATCTCTGTGTGTTGCCCCACAGTGATAGTGATGCACGTCCCCGCACGTCGCTGTCGCCGGTGCTAGATTGAGCCTGCGTGCAGACCAGGGGCGTAGCCAGAACTTTGTGGGCCCCATAGCAACATTTTGAAGGGGCCCCCGTCCCAATGCTTCTAGAGACACTTCTCTGCAGCAGTTGTTAATGTTATGCCCTACATTAGTGCCCTAGTTCATTTTCTGAACCATAGTAGAGCCTCATTAATGTTATGCCCCATAGTAGTGCCCTAGTTTCTTTTATGAATCACAGTAGTGCTTAAGTTCCCCCTATGTCACAATTCAGAGCTGCCAGTACACATTATGCCGCACAGTACCCCCAATTCACATTATGATATATAGTGCTCACTGTTCACATTGTGCCTCATTACAGTGCCCCGGTTCATATTATATAACATTAAAATGCCCTCCAGTTCATTTTATACCACACTACAATGAGCAGGCCCAGGGGCATACCTAGATATATTGCAGGCCCAAAGGAAAAGGTCTGAAAGAACCCCTACATACCACCAAATGACAAAAAAATAAGAATTTACTTACCGATAATTCTATTTCTCGTAGTCCGTAGTGGATGCTGGGAACTCCGTAAGGACCATGGGGAATAGCGGCTCCGCAGGAGACTGGGCACAAAAGTAAAAGCTTTAGGACTACCTGGTGTGCACTGGCTCCTCCCCCTATGACCCTCCTCCAAGCCTCAGTTAGGATACTGTGCCTGGTAGAGATGAGCGCCGGAAATTTTTCGGGTTTTGTGTTTTGGTTTTGGGTTCGGTTCCGCGGCCGTGTTTTGGGTTCGACCGCGTTTTGGCAAAACCTAACCAAATTTTTTTTGTCGGATTCGGGTGTGTTTTGGATTCGGGTGTTTTTTTCCAAAAAAACTAAAAAACAGCTTAAATCATAGAATTTGGGGGTCATTTTGATCCCATAGTATTATTAACCTCAAAAACCATCATTTCCACTCATTTTCAGTCTATTCTGAATACCTCACACCTCACAATATTATTTTTAGTCCTAAAATTTGCACCAAGGTCGCTGGATGACTAAGCTAAGCGACCCTAGTGGCCGACACAAACACCTGGCCCATCTAGGAGTGGCACTGCAGTGTCACACAGGATGTCCCTTCCAAAAAACCCTCCCCAAACAGCACATGACGCAAAGAAAAAAAGAGGCGCAATGAGGTAGCTGTGTGAGTAAGATAAGCGACCCTAGTGGCCGACACAAACACCGGGCCCATCTAGGAGTGGCACTGCAGTGTCACGCAGGATGTCCCTTCCAAAAAACCCTCCCCAAACAGCACATGACGCAAAGAAAAAAAGAGGCGCAATGAGGTAGCTGTGTGAGTAAGATAAGCGACCCTAGTGGCCGACACAAACACCGGGCCCATCTAGGAGTGGCACTGCAGTGTCACGCAGGATGTCCCTTCCAAAAAACCCTCCCCAAACAGCACATGACGCAAAGAAAAAAAGAGGCGCAATGAGGTAGCTGTGTGAGTAAGATAAGCGACCCTAGTGGCCGACACAAACACCGGGCCCATCTAGGAGTGGCACTGCAGTGTCACGCAGGATGGCCCTTCCAAAAAACACTCCCCAAACAGCACATGACGCAAAGAAAAAAAGAGGCGCAATGAGGTAGCTGTGTGAGTAAGATAAGCGACCCTAGTGGCCGACACAAACACCGGGCCCATCTAGGAGTGGCACTGCAGTGTCACGCAGGATGTCCCTTCCAAAAAACCCTCCCCAAACAGCACATGACGCAAAGAAAAAAAGAGGTGCAATGAGGTAGCTGTGTGAGTAAGATAAGCGACCCTAGTGGCCGACACAAACACCGGGCCCATCTAGGAGTGGCACTGCAGTGTCACGCAGGATGGCCCTTCCAAAAAACACTCCCCAAACAGCACATGACGCAAAGAAAAATTAAAGAAAAAAGAGGTGCAAGATGGAATTGTCCTTGGGCCCTCCCACCCACCCTTATGTTGTATAAACAGGACATGCACACTTTAACCAACCCATCATTTCAGTGACAGGGTCTGCCACACGACTGTGACTGATATGACGGGTTGGTTTGGACCCCCACCAAAAAAGAAGCAATTAATCTCTCCTTGCACAAACTGGCTTTACAGAGGCAAGATGTCCACCTCATCATCATCCTCCGATATATCACCGTGTACATCCCCCTCCTCACAGATTATCAATTCGTCCCCACTGGAATCCACCATCTCAGCTCCCTGTGTACTTTGTGGAGGCAATTGCTGCTGGTCAATGTCTCCGCGGAGGAATTGATTATAATTCATTTTAATGAACATCATCTTCTCCACATTTTCTGGATGTAACCTCGTACGCCGATTGCTGACAAGGTGAGCGGCGGCACTAAACACTCTTTCGGAGTACACACTTGTGGGAGGGCAACTTAGGTAGAATAAAGCCAGTTTGTGCAAGGGCCTCCAAATTGCCTCTTTTTCCTGCCAGTATAAGTACGGACTGTGTGACGTGCCTACTTGGATGCGGTCACTCATATAATCCTCCACCATTATTTCAATGTTGAGAGAATCATATGCAGTGACAGTAGACGACATGTCCGTAATCGTTGTCAGGTCCTTCAGTCCGGACCAGATGTCAGCATCAGCAGTCGCTCCAGACTGCCCTGCATCACCGCCAGCGGGTGGGCTCGGAATTCTGAGCCTTTTCCTCGCACCCCCAGTTGCGGGAGAATGTGAAGGAGGAGATGTTGACAGGTCGCGTTCCGCTTGACTTGACAATTTTCTCACCAGCAGGTCTTTCAACCCCAGCAGACTTGTGTCTGCCGGAAAGTCAGAGAGATCCAAGGTAGGCTTTAAATCTAGGATCGAGCACGGTGGCCAAAATGTAGTGCTCTGATTTCAACAGATTGACCACCCGTGAATCCTTGTTAAGCGAATTAAGGGCTCCATCCACAAGTCCCACATGCCTAGCGGAATCGCTCCGTGTTAGCTCCTCCTTCAATGTCTCCAGCTTCTTCTGCAAAAGCCTGATGAGGGGAATGACCTGACTCAGGCTGGCAGTGTCTGAACTGACTTCACGTGTGGCAAGTTCAAAGGGCATCAGAACCTTGCACAACGTTGAAATCATTCTCCACTGCGCTTGAGACAGGTGCATTCCACCTCCTATATCGTGCTCAATTGTATAGGCTTGAATGGCCTTTTGCTGCTCCTCCAACCTCTGAAGCATATAGAGGGTTGAATTCCACCTCGTTACCACTTCTTGCTTCAGATGATGGCAGGGCAGGTTCAGTAGTTTTTGGTGGTGCTCCAGTCTTCTGTACGTGGTGCCTGTACGCCGAAAGTGTCCCGCAATTCTTCTGGCCACCGACAGCATCTCTTGCACGCCCCTGTCGTTTTTAAAAAAATTCTGCACCACCAAATTCAAGGTATGTGCAAAACATGGGACGTGCTGGAATTTGCCCATATTTAATGCACACACAATATTGCTGGCGTTGTCCGATGCCACAAATCCACAGGAGAGTCCAATTGGGGTAAGCCATTCCGCGATGATCTTCCTCAGTTGCCGTAAGAGGTTTTCAGCTGTGTGCGTATTCTGGAAAGCGGTGATACAAAGCGTAGCCTGCCTAGGAAAGAGTTGGCGTTTGCGAGATGCTGCTACTGGTGCCGCCGCTGCTGTTCTTGCGGCGGGAGTCCATACATCTACCCAGTGGGCTGTCACAGTCATATAGTCCTGACCCTGCCCTGCTCCACTTGTCCACATGTCCGTGGTTAAGTGGACATTGGGTACAACTGCATTTTTTAGGACACTGGTGAGTCTTTTTCTGACGTCCGTGTACATTCTCGGTATAGCCTGCCTAGAGAAGTGGAACCTAGATGGTATTTGGTAACGGGGGCACACTACCTCAAGAAATTGTCTAGTTCCCTGTGAACTAACGGCGGATACCGGACGCACGTCTAACACCAACATAGTTGTCAAGGCCTCAGTTATCCGCTTTGCAGCAGGATGACTGCTGTGATATTTCATCTTCCTCGCAAAGGACTGTTGGACAGTCAATTGCTTACTGGAAGTAGTACAAGTGGGCTTACGACTTCCCCTCTGGGATGACCATCGACTCCCAGCAGCAACAACAGCAGCGCCAGCAGCAGTAGGCATTACACTCAAGGATGCATCGGAGGAATCCCAGGCAGGAAAGGACTCGTCAGAATTGCCAGTGACATGGCCTGCAGGACTATTGGCATTCCTGGGGAAGGAGGAAATTGACACTGAGGGAGTTGGTGGGGTGGTTTGCGTGAGCTTGGTTACAAGAGGAAGGGATTTACTGGTCAGTGGATTGCTTCCGCTGTCGCCCAAAGTTTTTGAACTTGTCACTGACTTATTATGAATGCGCTGCAGGTGACGTATAAGGGAGGATGTTCCGAGGTGGTTAACGTCCTTACCCCTACTTATTACAGCTTGACAAAGGCAACACACGGCTTGACACCTGTTGTCCGCATTTCTGTTGAAATACTTCCACACCGAAGAGCTGATTTTTTTGGTATTTTCACCAGGCATGTCAGTGGCCATATTCCTCCCACGGACAACAGGTGTCTCCCCGGGTGCCTGACTTAAACAAACCACCTCACCATCAGAATCCTCCTGGTCAATTTCCTCCCCAGCGCCAGCAACACCCATATCCTCCTCATCCTGGTGTACTTCAACACTGACATCTTCAATCTGACTATCAGGAACTGGACTGCGGGTGCTCCTTCCAGCACTTGCAGGGAGCGTGCAAATGGTGGAAGGCGCATGCTCTTCACGTCCAGTGTTGGGAAGGTCAGGCATCGCAACCGACACAATTGGACTCTCCTTGTGGATTTGGGATTTCGAAGAACGCACAGTTCTTTGCGGTGCTACTGCTTTTGCCAGCTTGAGTCTTTTCATTTTTCTAGCGAGAGGCTGAGTGCTTCCATCCTCATGTGAAGCTGAACCACTAGCCATGAACATAGGCCAGGGCCTCAGCCGTTCCTTGCCACTCCGTGTGGTAAATGGCATATTGGCAAGTTTACGCTTCTCCTCCGACAATTTTATTTTAGGTTTTGGAGTCCTTTTTTTACTGATATTTGGTGTTTTGGATTTGACATGCTCTGTACTATGACATTGGGCATCGGCCATGGCAGACGACGTTGCTGGCATTTCATCGTCTCGGCCATGACTAGTGGCAGCAGCTTCAGCACGAGGTGGAAGTGGATCTTGATCTTTCCCTAATTTTGGAACCTCAACATTTTTGTTCTCCATATTTTAATAGGCACAACTAAAAGGCACCTCAGGTAAACAATGGAGATGGATGGATACTAGTATACAATTATGGATGGAGTGCCGACACAGAGGTAGCTACAGCCGTGGACTACCGTACTGTACTGTGTCTGCTGCTAATATAGACTGGATGATAATGAGATGTAGTATGTATAAAGAAGAAAGAAAAAAAAAACCACGGGTAGGTGGTATACAATTATGGATGGACTGCCGAGTGCCGACACAGAGGTAACTACAGCCGTGGACTACCGTACTGTACTGTGTCTGCTGCTAATATAGACTTGATGATAATGAGATGTAGTATGTATAAAGAAGAAAGGAAAAAAAAACCACGGGTAGGTGGTATACAATTATGGATGGACTGCCAAGTGCCGACACAGAGGTAGCTACAGCCGTGGACTACCGTACTGTGTCTGCTGCTAATATAGACTGGATGATAATGAGATGTAGTATGTATAAAGAAGAAAGAAAGAAAAAACCACGGGTAGGTGGTATACAATTATGGATGGACTGCCGAGTGCCGACACAGAGGTAGCTACAGCCGTGGACTACCGTACTGTACTGTGTCTGCTGCTAATATAGACTGGATGATAATGAGATGTAGTATGTATAAAGAAGAAAGAAAAAAAAAACACGGGTAGGTGGTATACAATTATGGATGGACTGCCGAGTGCCGACACAGAGGTAGCTACAGCCGTGGACTACCGTACTGTACTGTGTCTGCTGCTAATATAGACTGGATGATAATGAGATGTAGTATGTATAAAGAAGAAAGAAAAAAAAAACCACGGGTAGGTGGTATACAATTATGGATGGACTGCCGAGTGCCGACACAGAGGTAGCTACAGCCGTGGACTACCGTACTGTGTCTGCTGCTAATATAGACTGGATGATAATGAGATGTAGTATGTATAAAGAAGAAAGAAAAAAAAAACCACGGGTAGGTGGTATACAATTATGGATGGACTGCCGAGTGCCGACACAGAGGTAGCTACAGCCGTGAACTACCGTACTGTGTCTGCTGCTAGTATAGACTGGATGATAAATAATGATATAAAAAATATATATATATCACTACTGCAGCCAGACAGGTATATATTATATAATGACGGACCTGCTGGACACTGTCAGCAGAATGAGTTTTTTATAGAATAAAAAAACACCACACAAGTCACACGACGAGTGTTTAACTTTTTCAGGCAGACAATCACAATATACTGGTGGTCAGTGTGGTCACTGGTCAGTCACACTGGCAGTGGCACTCTGGCAGCAAAAGTGTGCACTGTTTAATATGTACTCCTGGCTCCTGCTATAACCTATAACTGCTCCCCAGTCTCCCCCACAATTAAGCTGTGTGAGCACAGTCAGATATTATACATAGATGATGCAGCACACTGGGCTGAGCACAGATATGGTATGTGACTGAGTCACTGTGTATCGTTTTTTTTCAGGCAGAGAACGGATTATATTAAATAATAATAAAACCGCACTGGTGGTCACTGGTCAGTCACTAGTATAACTAACTACTATCAGCAAAATTCTGCACTCTCTGAGTACTCCTCCTAAGCTCCAGTAAATGAAGTGTCTCACTCTCACTCTCCTATCTATTTTTAAACGGAGAGGACGCCAGCCACGTCCTCTCCCTATCAATCTCAATGCACATGTGAAAATGGCGGCGACGCGCGGCTCCTTACATAGAATCCGAGTCTCGCGATAGAATCCGAGCCTCGCGAGAATCCGACAGCGTGATGATGACGTTCGGGCGCGCTCGGGTTAACCGAGCAAGGCGGGAAGATCCGAGTCGCTCGGACCCGTGTAAAAAAACATGAAGTTCGGGCGGGTTCGGATTCAGAGGAACCGAACCCGCTCATCTCTAGTGCCTGGACGAGCGTACACAATAAGGAAGGATTTTGAATCCCGGGTAAGACTCATACCAGCCACACCAATCACACCGTACAACCTGTGATCTGAACCCAGTTAACAGCATGATAACAGAGGAGCCTCTGAAAAGATGGCTCACAACAATAATAACCCGATTTTTGTAACAATAACTATGTACAAGTATTGCAGACAATCCGCACTTGGGATGGGCGCCCAGCATCCACTACGGACTACGAGAAATAGAATTATCGGTAAGTAAATTCTTATTTTCTCTGACGTCCTAGTGGATGCTGGAAACTCCGTAAGGACCATGGGGATTATACCAAAGCTCCCAAACGGGCGGGAGAGTGCGGATGACTCTGCAGCACCGAATGAGAGAACTCCAGGTCCTCCTCAGCCAGGGTATCAAATTTGTAGAATTTAGCAAACGTGTTTGCCCCTGACCAAGTAGCTGCTCGGCAAAGTTGTAAAGCCGAGACCCCTCGGGCAGCCGCCCAAGATGAGCCCACCTTCCTTGTGTAATGGGCTTTTACAGATTTTGTGCAAGCTGAATTGTACTACAAATCCAACGAGCAATAGTCTGCTTAGAAGCAGGAGCACCCAGCTTGTTGGGTGCATACAGGATAAGCAGCGAGTCAGATTTTCTGACTCCAGCCGTCCTGGAAACATATATTTTCAGGGCCCTGACTACGTCCAGCAACTTGGAGTCCTCCAAGTCCCTAGTAGCCGCAGGTACCACAATAGGCTGGTTCAAGTGAAACGCTGAAACCACCTTAGGGAGAAATTGAGGACGAGTCCTCAATTCTGCCCTGTCCGTATGAAAAATTAGGTAAGGGCTTTTATAGGATAAAGCCGCCAATTCTGAGACACGCCTGGCTGAAGCCAGGGCTAACAGCATTACCACTTTCCATGTGAGATATTTTAAGTCCACAGTGGAGAGTGGTTCAAACCAATGTGATTTTAGGAACCCCAAAACTACATTGAGATCCCAAGGTGCCACTGGAGGCACAAAAGGAGGCTGTATATGCAGTACCCCCTTGACAAACGTCTGAACTTCAGGAACTGAAGCCAGTTCTTTCTGGAAGAAAATCGATAGGGCCGAAATTTGAACCTTAATGGACCCTAATTTTAGGCCCATAGACAGTCCTGTTTGCAGGAAATGCAGGAAACGACCCAGTTGAAATTCCTCTGTAGGGGCCTTCCTGGCCTCGCACCACGCAACATATTTACGCCAAATGTTGTACGGTTACATCCTTCCTGGCTTTGATCAGGGTAGGGATGACTTCATCCGGAATGCCTTTTTCCTTCAGGATCCGGCGTTCAACCGCCATGCCGTCAAACGCAGCCGCGGTAAGTCTTGGAACAGACAGGGTCCCTGCTGGAGCAGGTCCTTTCTTAGAGGTAGAGGCCACGGGTCCTCTGTGAGCATCTCTTGAAGTTCCGGGTACCAAGTCCTTCTTGGCCAATCCGGAGCCATGAGTATAGTCCTTACTCCTCTCCTTCTTATGATTCTCAGTACCTTGGGTATGAGAGGCAGAGGAGGGAACACATACACTGACTGGTACACCCACGGTGTTACCAGAGCGTCCACAGCTATTGCCTGAGGGTCCCTTGACCTGGCGCAATACCTGTCTAGTTTTTTGTTGAGGCGGGACGCCATCATGTCCACCTTTGGTTTTTCCCAACGGTTCACAATCATGTGGAAGACTTCTGGATGAAGTCCCCACTCCCCCGGGTGGAGGTCGTGTCTGCTGAGGAAGTCTGCTTCCCAGTTGTCCACTCCTGGAATGAACACTGCTGACAGTGTGTCAAAGTCAGAAAAATATCACTATGCACACTGCCATATTTGCACCTCATACATGTCCGCGCTGCGCATGCGTGCGCTCTCCCGTGCGTGCGCATACCCGCTGTTACGTGCACCCGCAGGTGCACGGTATGCGTATTTACGGTAGAGTTTATGTGTTCGTAGCGTGCGACTCAATCATTACATATTTTCACTATATAATGTATTTTGTAGATCATGGTCCCTTTGATAGAATCTGAAAGTTTAGTTAAGGTAGCATGTTCCTGGACAAAGAGATCCCTCTTTGTTTGATCCGAAGGGTCCGACAGGGGTCATACAGTGGTGTTTAGTATCCATCGGAAGAGTATTTAATTAGCAATATTCCGGTGTTGGTTTGAAGCGGATTAATCGCTCGTGCGAATAGTTATGGACATAAGAAGTTATGTCCATTTACTATTATTTGCACTTACTTAGCCATGCGGCGGGAAACCTAGTTTCCCACCCACCTGAGCAGTTGGAAGTAGCCACAGCCCACCTGTATGAATCAACCTATGACCTTTTGTTATAATGCGAAGACGAATTCCTGTGTCCAATGAACAATGAGATTGTAGGGACCATTGAATTGTATTGTGTGTGGGGCATAAATAGACAAGCCGATGATATCCAGCTCACTCTCTTCAACGGTTCTCATCACTGATAATCGGGAGCTGGATATTCAGAGGCGCATGCGATCATTCCCCTTGTGCGTAAGTTTTCTCCGCAATCATATTGTCTTTGTTGTTATTGTGAGCCATATCTCTCTCTCTATCTCTCTCTTCTCCTCTTTCTCTCATTTTCCCTTAAACGTAATTGTATTGTATTTCCTGTGTAGTTATCTGGTTAGTTAGTCTATGTTATATTGTAGTGTATGACTTGTATTGTATTATTCTTTTTGCAAGTATAACATTCATATAAGGCGTTAGACCCTAAGACCGGTATCTGTGTATTTCTTATATTGCTAAGTATTCTCAGAGCGTCGGTGACGCCCAAACAGCTTTTAAGTTAATAAGGTTACACTGTGTTGCATTTACACCCTATCACTACACAAAGGTTTACTGCATATTACATTGTGTATGGTTTAGATACAAAGGTTTAACAGTGTGAGCGTCTGCGCCGCTGGTGATCTCCTCGTGGTCCCAAGCGTCCCGTAGCGCTAATAGCGAACCATTACGTTAGTCGGCAGCCAATAGCGTGCCTGCCTGTGATCTCTTGGCCGTGAGCGAACGTAACGCTTGAGCGTCTCGACTACGGCTAAGCGATTGTTACGCAACGTGCGTACCCTTACGGTACTCCATACGTCAATAGCGTACAGTGTTCTTAGACCTCTTAAAGGGTTTTAAATAAGATAAATATTTAGCTTTATCAATTGGCGGCTCGCCCGTCCTTCACATATCTGCACTAGGTAATTACAGCAGACATTATCCATCAGCAAAGGGCGGGAGATCATATTCCTCGCAGTGCTGACGGGATAAGCGTCTGCTTCGCTTGGTAAAGGGTGCTGAAGGAATCTGGGAACCGGAGGTAAGAACAACACGCTAGTGTCTTTTAAAAAAACAAACAAAACTGTTTATTTCTGTCTTGCGTACGCACGCACGTATATATATCTGCATTTCTTTTTCACTCGTGTATTTTCATATATCACTCTCCTGTTTGCCATTTTATAATTGATAAACGTGCTAAGAGAGATTTGCCGCTATTTCATAGTTAAAGAGTAAAAGTAATACATTAAGGTGTAGAAAAACACACACAGCTTCGCCTGAGATACAAGGAGAAATCGGTGTGGTGCTCGGTAGATGATCGGGGATCATCTACATTGATAAACGTGTACATTGTGTTACGGTGGATATTTGCTTTGTGTACACGTGTCTCTAACAAAGGGCCTTTACATACCAAGCATTCCTTTTTGCTGGCTGCATCGGCACCGACTAATATCCTGGGAAGGGACTTATTGTGTAAAATGGGGTGCGTCATTTTCAATGAATTTTTTATTCTAATTTTAAAATCAGCGGGAAGGGTGGTGATATAGCTTTCCCAAGACTCAAAGAATTGCCCCACCAATTTCTCTTTTTGTATGGTAGTTTCTATCCAATGCATTTGAAATAGGTGGTGCAACTTCCCTTTGAATAGAGGTAAGGTAGGAGGATCTTTAAGGATCCAGGCCTGTAGAATGGCCTTTCTCGCAGCCGCACTTATTGCCAAAAGTAATCGTTTGCATCCCTTTGTAACTCTCTGCCCCGACGGAAGAATTCCGAAAATTGCCCATTCCGCCGTGAAGGGAATAAAATTAATCAGCTCTTCCATGGCATATTGCCGTACTTGCAGCCAGAAATGGCGGATAATCGGGCATGACCAAAAGCAATGCATGAGATCGGATTTGGGTGTATGGCATTTGAGACACCTATCCGAATTTGTCATGCCTGCCAAATATTGCTTATATGGGGAGAAATAGGTCCTATGGGTGATATTATAGAACATTTCTTGATACTGTGCCGAAGGCAATAATTTACAGGATTGAAGCAGGCTGTTTAAAATTATTTCACATGTAAGCCTAGGGAAATCAGATGTCCATTTCTGCATCCCATATTGTGATGCAGAATGGTCGAGTAGAGTAGTAAGTTTTCTATAATATATGGACATAGCTCGTTTCGTGGCAGGCAGAGTCAAGAGCATAGTATCTAAATCGTTAGTGAAATCCGCCCCCGAAAGAGATTTGATCACTGAGCTTGCATAATGTTGCATCTGAAAAAATGCTAACGGGAAATCAGAGATAAATGGGTAAATTTCCCTCGCCTCTGTAAATGTCAATGGCTTCCTTCTACCCTCATCAATTACGTGACGTATGTTTTTCAGGCCCCCTTTATTGAACAGCGTGAATGGAAAGACCGCCTCCCCATGTTGGAACTCCGGATTGCCCAGGAACGTCAGGAACAAGGACTTGTGCCCACCTAAATTCCTAGCGCGTCTAAGAGTATGCCATAATCTATATATTGTCCATAGAAGCGGGTTATCTTTCAATTCTTGGTCAAATTCCGCTTCTACCCCGTGAAGGAAAGATATAAGGTTTCTGGACCCCACAAATTGTGCCTCCAGCTGTGTATTAGCATAAGTGTCACTATTATGTAACCAGTCTTTTAAAAACCTCAATAAAGAAGCATGGTTATATTTCTGGACGTTTGGAAAATTAATGCCTCCGTTAGCCTTAGGTTGTTGTAATTTGTGCATTGCAATACGCGGTCTTTTACCTTTCCATATGAATTGTCTGAACAGTTTAGTTATGTATGCTACGTCAGCTCTGCTAAGCAGTACAGGGAGGGATTGCAGGATGTACAACAGTTTGGGGAATGTGCACATTTTAATTAAATTAGCCCGTCCTAGGTATGAGAGCAACAAGCTCTTCCAAGCCTCCAACTCCTTTGCTACGTTGTCGATCGCCGTTTTAACATTTAGCCGATACAAATCCGATGGGTATTTAGAGAGTTTGATGCCTAGATATGTGATATATGTGGGGGCCCATTTGATAGGAAGTTGGCGGGCCCATCCTGGACTTTTTATTCCAGTTTTTAAACATAAACCCACTGATTTGTTAAGGTTAACTTGAAAGCCCGATATTTTACCAAAATCATCTAACAATCTCAGAATGTCCCTTAAGGACTCTCTAGGGTTCCCTATATATAATAGGACATCATCCGCAAAAGCAGATAATTTTATCTCCATATTTCCAACAGGAATACCCTTATAAACCGTTGAGTCTTGGAGAACTCGGAATAGGGGATCTATAGACAAATTAAAAAGAAGAGGGGACAATGGGCAGCCCTGCCTAGTGCCCCTTTGCATGGTTATTTGATTACCTCGTTTGCCATTAACCAGTAATGATGTTTTCGGGGCAGTATATAGATATTTAATGAGGTTCACAAACCTGTCGCTGAAGCCCCTATACTTCAACATATTAAATAAATGATGCCACGCCACAGTGTCGAAAGCTTTGTGTGTATCTAGGCTTAAGAGAATATGTTCTGATAGGGGTGAATTCCTTGACGCAATTGTGGCCGCTATGGCTGTTCGGATGGCTTTAACCGATTGGCGATCCCGAACAAAGCCATATTGATGGTCCGTCAATAAGTCAGGGAGAATCAATTGTAACCTATTGGCCATTATTTTCGTAAAGATCTTAAAATCAGAGTTTAAAAGAGTAATGGGCCTGTATGAGTCTGCTGACATTAGGTCCCTATCTGGTTTGGGGATTAGTGTCGTGTATGCTTGTGAAAAGGAAGAGTAGCTTGGGTGCTCCCTGTAGATTTTATTAAATAGTTCTAGTAACGTCGGTGTTAGTTCCCTTTGTAACAATTTATAGTATGCCCCTGTGAATCCATCGGGTCCAGGCGATTTGTGCGGCTGTAAAGAGGCAATAACCTCCCGTATTTCTTCTTCCCTGATGTCCCCGTCAAGCGCCTCCTGTTGGTCGGTACTGAGATGAGGTAGATTCGCCATATTTAGAAATTCCCTCTGTAACTCTTCATGAGGAGATACGGGACTATAAAGGGCAGTGTAATAATCACTTAAATGTGTTAAAATGTCCGCTGTCGTTGTGTAGGTCTTGTTCTGGGAATCGTCTCTCAGCGCTGCTATGAAGGAGCGTTGCCTTCTCGGTTTAGACATAGTAGCTAGGAGTTTACCAGTTCTGTTGCCCCACTTATAATAATGAAATTTGGTGTAGTCTAAGCGTTGTTGAGCTTGAGCCGTCAAAAAGGCATCAAGTAATTTTTTATCCCTGACATATCTCTCCAGATGTTCCTCTAAGGGAGTGGCTTTATAGATGTTGAAGCTGTGAGACATAGCGTTGTGTAAAGTATGATATTGTCTTGAGCTATCTTTCCGCAACTTTGCTACATAACCTATTATGTGACCTCGTAACACCGCCTTTGACGCTTCCCAAAAAAGCACCGTGTCATCCCAATGTTCTATATTGTCATCTACAAAGTTGTGCCAGGACTGTAATAGAAATTTCTTGAAATCTTCTGAATTGGAGAGGTGATCCGGAAAGCGCCAAAGGCGGTCCCCGCCCCCCTGAGAATCCACATATAACTCTAATCGTATAATAGCATGGTCCGAGATAACGATATCGTCCAATGCCGTACTTTTCACCTGGTCCAATAAGTGATTGGCCAGTAATATATAATCTATCCGGGACATAGTACCATGTACCCTAGATAGGTGACTATAAGATCTGTCCGTTTGATTTAGTAAACGCCATGGGTCGCTCAGTTCTAATATTTCCTTCATTTCCTGTATAAATTGCCAACATGGGGAGGTCGGTCTAGCGACAGGAGATGACTTATCCAGTGTGTGGTCATCAACCGCGTTGAAGTCGCCTCCAACTATTAAAGAGTAATTGGTTCTGCTGGCTAAGATCTGCGTAAGGTGACGTAAAAATTCCCCGGTTGCCACATTGGGTGCATATAAATTCACTAAGGTAAATTTTTTACCCTCAATTTCCACATCAAGAATCAAATAGCGGCCCTCTGGGTCCACCAGTGTATGTAGAATCTTGTATCTCAATTGTTTATGAAACAAGATTGCCACTCCCCTGGACTTTGAGGAGTGAGAAGCCTGTATGCATTCCGCTAACCAGGGGGCTCGCAAAGTAGATTCATCACCAAGCCTCCAGTGAGTTTCCTGGAGGAAGGTGATAGAGGGTTTTTTCCGACGAAGGTGAATGAGTACTTTTTTTCTCTTGATCGGGGTGTTAAGTCCACCCACGTTCCAAGATAGTATAGAACGGTGGGCGGTCTCCCGGCCCGCAGACGTGCGCCTATTATCATCCGCCATCATTGGTGATGAAGAGCTGAAAGGGGTGCCCCGATGTTTCCCAAACCTTCCCAATTGGGAGCAACTGTTCCCCCACGAAGAGTAGAACAGCAGGGGTCCCAAAGTTCCTGGCGCTCAGGTCCCGACCCCCTCCCCCCGCTACACAACCCCTGGAGACCGCTGAGGAGACAGAACAGGCTATCACATTCAATAAATTCAGGTGAAGTAATACATTTCCATTTTTTAGAACTATAACTAAACGTGGGTCATTTAATTGACCCATGTCAACAAACTGAGGACTCCCAACCGTAATGGAGGGAATGCTCCGTTTTTTGAACAAAAACAATACAAACAACAAACATTGTAATGCAGGTATAAGAAGCCCACAAAACATCATTAATGAAGAACAAAGAGAAGATCAAAAAGAAAAATCTTAACCTTCAGTCAGGGTCTGGGTAAATAATACAGTGTAGGGTAAGACCTAATATAAGGGGGAAGTGCGTCCGGCCCTCCACCCCCCCAGAGCCCCCCTATTCATTGACATGGTGGCACAGAAATGAGCGAAAGTTGTAGGGGTCCGGCTACCAAGTGGGTTTAGGCCGAGCGCCCCTCCCCCCCCCGAGAAGATAACACAATAAGGAGCTATTTGAGTGTGACTTGTTTATTCTCGTGAACTAGCATTAGAGCGGGCAGGCGAGGGAGGGCCCTGTCTAAGGAAATGGGACTTCGCCTGTTGGGGGTCAGTAAAAAGCTGAGTGCGGCCATTTTCAGTTACTTTCAATTTGGCTGGATAAAGTAAAGCGAATCTTATCTTTTTGTCCACCAAAAACCTACAGACCTCCGAAAATGCCTTACGTTTCTGTGATACCAAGGCTGAGAAGTCTTGGAACACCAGAATTTTGTGACCTCCCACTCGCAACTCTGGGGCGGCACGGTAAGCCTGCAGTACTTTTTCTTTGTCTCTGTAGTCTAAGAATTTAGCAATAGTGGGCCTAGATTGATTACCCCTATCCCTGCGAACTGCACCTAACCTATGCGCCCTTTCCACCGGCAGTGGCAGGTCAGATTCTAGCAGACCCAGAGCAGACGGGATAAGGTTACCAACGTAATCCTGCAATTGTGTGTCAGTAACCTCTTCGGGAATGCCAATAAAACGTAAATTACATCTTCTATTCCTGTTTTCCAGGTCATCGAGTTTCTCGACCATGGTGTGTATAGTTTGAGATTTAATCGCTAGTTCTTGTTGCAAAGCGTGAACTGAGTCCTCAGCATCGCTTGTTCGTTGTTCTAAAGTGTCTATTCTAGCAGTATTTGATTCTATCTTTGCTAGCGATGTGTCTAGTCGCGCATGCAGATCCTCAAATTTTTTATCAATGAGGGGCATTAGCATGTTGATTACTTCTTTGGCGTTATCCGCTGGTGACGGAATTGCCATATGGACAGGATGTGTGTCCTCAATTCCTCCTGATAATGGAGAAGGAGGAGAAGATGATTGAGACGCATTTGTTTTCTGGTTGGTTTGGCGTTTGTAGCCTGATTTAGCCGCGGAACTAGGCATGTCTGCGGATGGATTTTGGTTTTTAGCCAAATACTTGTCCATACCACGGTGTACTAGCACTAGAAGCAGAGCAGATGTGACCAATGATAGCCGCAATGGTAAATTAACCGCTATAAAGCATACATAAGTCTTACTGAGATGTGTACGTTAGACCCTGCGAACGAAATGTTAACTACATATTCTCACGAGATGGGTAACTTGCACATAGAAAAGTACCTGAAAAATATACGGATCCGGAGGCTAAAAGACCAGCGGTCTCACTTGCCCTGGGAGCCGTGTACAAGCAATTGAATGGTAAATAAGAAACGTAGCAGGTGCCACTTACAAAATAAACAGCATATCTCTGTCACTTAATTCAATAGTATATGCAAGGATCATGGCATTTTGTGGTAAGAAGGGAAGGGGAGAGGAGAAAAAAAAAAAAAATAAAAAAAAAAAAAAAAAAATAAGATCAATCAATAATTAGATGAATAAATCAAATAAGAATAAAAATTAAATTCAGATCCGCAGCAGGATCAGGTGTAATGGAACCTCAGTGTGAAACATATAACAAGCAGTTATGGTGAAATGAGGGCAGCAGCCTGCAAGTTAGATTTTAAATAGAATTATTTTCAAATCAGCCACAAGGTGTCACTACAGGCACATGTAATACTATCCCAGCCTCGTGAGTAGGCTGAAAAACCTGTACTGCACGTGGAGGAAAATAAGGGGACAAGGGAAATTGCAGAGGTTTTCTTCTATTAAAGAACCTCCCCAGTATGTAGAATAATTCACTCTGACAGGTGTAAGGATAATATGCCGCCAGTCCATAAACTGTTCACAGGTCGGTTCAGAGCAGTTCACCTAGTGTTCTGTGATTGCTTCACTCGGAGTGGCAGATAGCCGGTCACAGCCCGCGTTCCGCTGTCTTGGAGTTATGTGCCAAGAAGAGGAAAAAGGGGATAGCTAAAGGGATCATAGAGTTGGGAGGGAAATCATGGGGAGGGGGGGATATGGGAAACACACAAGGGGGGATGGATACAAGTTTAGGAAGGGTGCAGGCAGTTATGAAGAGTGTTAATAAAAGAGAAGGAGGTGTACAAACAAAATTAGTACCCTGGAGGGCAAAGAAATATTAGGCTCGGACCCTGGAGGGGCACTGTAGGGAACCCTGTGTTCTTGTTCTTGCGGTCCCCGTTACTGAGCTCCGATCTGAGCTCCGTCCACAATGCTGTTGGCTTATGGTCGTGTATCTGACAGGGAGCCCCTCTGAGCTATGCCGCTTCTACGCCTCCTGGGAGCACCCTCCGGTCCGGCCAGTATGTCGCGCCCAGCGGGGTTTAGGTAGCCGGCACTCTCTCTCCTCCGTACTTGTGAGCGTCCTCGGTGTCCTGCAGGAAGGATGGTCTCCGCCACAGCACACAGTGTCCTGACGCCCGTCCGAGACTCGGTATAGGTATACCGCTTCCTCTGCTCACACTCTTTCTTCAGGATTAGGTAGCCGGCAATCCCTTTGCTAGCGAGCGAGCGTCCCCAGGGTCCTGCAGGGAGGATGGTCTCTGCCGCCGCTCTCAGTGTCCTTACACCCGCCCGGGACACGGTACACGTTCACCTCTTCCTCTGCCCGCAACTCCTCTCTAGCCTCGCTCCACGAGCTCGTCGTCAGTTGTTTCTTTAAGGGCTGTGATTTAGGCGGGCTCAAGTGCTACCAGGGACTCGATTCTTCAGAGCTTGCTCACACACGCAGCTCCATTTTCGCGCCCACGCCGTGTTAGCAAGCCTGCTGGCCGTCTCTTACCGATGGCCTGACTCCGGGGTAATTTCAATTCTCCCTGATAAATGTTTTAGTCCCGAGGTCCCTCAGGTGTCAGCAATGAAAATATGAGGACCTGAATTCCCAATTCTTGCCAATATTGGGGAATTTTCAGTCAGCTTTGGGAGCCACATTAAAAGGCAGCCATACTCGCTGGCTCCGCCCCCGGAAGTCCGGGGTGCGTCATTTATTGTACTCCTGAAGGTGTATTCTTGGACATACCTGAGAATCACGCTCAGGAAGTGCGAGACATGTTAGACTCCCCATCAAAATTAATGTCACATACCATTATGACAAATAGGACTCCATCCCAAGTAGAAGAAATGACATCCCAAATACCAGAGTCACTTTGGACTAAAGATGGACAGGACACTGGATTGATGGCAAACGTAGCTCCGGTAGTTGTGCAAGTAAAAGATGGTAGGATAGCTCCTAAAATCCCACAATACCCTCTGAAGCCAGAGGTGGAGTTAGGAGTGTATCCCGCAATAGAGCACTTGCTACAACAGGGCATTCTGGTAAGAACATCCAGCACAGCCAATAGTCCCATCTTCCCTGTGAAAAAGAGTGGGGGGAGGGGTTACAGGCTAGTGCAGGATCTAAGGGGGATTAACAAAATAGTTGAGAGTCAGTTCCCCGTAGTGCCAAATCCAGCTGTCATCCTTATGCAAATCCCTCCCACTGCGAAATTTTTCACTGTTATTGACCTCTGCTCCGCTTTCTTTTCGGTACCTCTGCACCCTGACAGCCAATATTTGTTCGCATTACATACAGAGGAGTCCAATACACATGGACTCGATTACCACAAGGTTTCATAGATAGTCCAAGTATATTTTCCCAGGCTTTGCATGATTGTTTACAGTCTTTCCAACCAGAGAGTGGATCAGTATTGATACAGTATGTGGATGATTTACTGCTGTGTTCAGATTCATTGAAAGCATCCCTGAAGGATACGAAACAGCTCCTGTTTCATCTTTCAGACACAGGACACAAGGTTTCCAAAGACAAGTTGCAATTATGCCAAACTAAAGTAACATATTTGGGACACTGTCTAACACAAGGACTGAGACACCTGACCGCTGATAGAATTCAAGCAATTAGAGACATGACTCTGCCACAAACACAGCAACAGATCAGAACGTTTTTAGGAATGTGTGGGTATTGCCGTAACTGGATCCCAGGATTTTCCATTCTAGCGTTACCTTTGCAGGAGATGGTCTCCTCAAACAAACCGGATCGGATTTCGCATACAGACGAGTCCGAGATGGCATTTGAGAGACTTAAACAGTGCCTAACGCAGGCACCAGCATTAGGTATGCCAGACTATGGGAAACCCTTTGAGCTGTACGGAACAGAAAGTGCTGGTTGCGCGGCAGGCGTCCTAACCCAGAAGCATGGTGATGCCAGCAGGCCGGTAGCATACTATAGCGCTCAGCTAGACACGGTAGCGCGATCCCTCCCCACATGTTTGCGAAGCGTTGCTGCGATTGCATTGCTAGTGACGAAAAGCGAAGATGTCGTGCTAGGTCACAACCTCACAATTCATACGCCACATGCGGTGTCAGCTTTGTTAAATTCTGCCCAAACCAGGCACGTCTCATCAGCACGGTTTACAAGATGGGAATTGGCACTAATGGCCCCTGTAAACATCACCATAAGGAGATGCACTGCATTAAATCCTGCAACATATCTCCCAGGTGTGCCTGGACAGGCACAAAGGGTGGAGGATGAGAGTGGTGGGGAGGGAGGATTTAATACAAAGGAAGACACACATGATTGTATGGAATATTTGACCCAAAATTTCACGGCGAGGCCTGACATCAGTGACAACCCACTGGAAGATGTAGAACTTACTTTTTACACGGACGGTAGTTGTCACAGACAGTCGGAATCGGGAGACTTGTGTACTGGATACGCAGTCGTAGATGACCAAGGCACCATAGAAGCAGAACCGCTAGGCCCACCTCACTCAGCCCAGGTTGCTGAACTGGTCGCCCTAACCAGAGCATGTGAATTGGCTAAGGGTAAGTCAGCCAATATCTACACCGATTCTAGATACGCCTTCGGGGTAGTCCATGATTTCGGAGCCCTATGGCGCCTCAGAAATGTCATGACAGCAGCTGGTACACCGGTAGCGCATGCAGCTCACATTAAAAGGCTTCTAACAGCGATACAGGAACCCGACAGAGTGGCTGTTATCAAGTGTAAAGCACACACATATAGCCAGGACCCAGTATCACTTGGTAACAGCCGAGCAGACGAAGCTGCTAAGTTAGCAGCTGGTACCCCCAGACAGACAGACACCACACAACTGATGGTATTTAATACCATCAACACACAGAAGCTGAGTGAAATGCAAAATTTGTGTTCCACACAGGAAAAGGCAGTCTGGAAGGCAAAGGGATATGGCCAGGAGTCCTCAGGACTCTGGACGGATGGACAAGGTAAACCAGTGGCCCCCAGAGCATACCTTCCATGTTTGGCTGAGGCAGCTCACGGGCTGACTCATCTGGGCAAGGAGGGAATGTGCAAGTTGGTAAGAGCATATTGGTGCGACCCAGGATTTTCATCTCATGCGAGTAAGAGAGCAATGTCATGCCTTACCTGTTTGAGAAAGAATATCGGAAAGGCAATACCAACAGAACCATCTCATATCCCACCTGCAGGCGGCCCTTTCCAGGTAATACAGATTGACTTCATTCAATTACCCCCTTGTCGAAATTTAAAATATGTACTTGTTTGTATAGATGTTTTCTCAAATTGGGTCGAAGCATTTCCTGCGGCCACAAATACCGCTATGTTTACTGCTAAGAAAATTGTGCAGGAATTTGTATGTAGATATGGTATCCCTAGAATAATCGAAAGTGATAGGGGTACCCATTTTACAGGTGATGTCTTTCAAGGAATGTGTAAGTTGATGGGAATTGATAGCAAGCTGCACACTCCATACCGTCCACAGGCGAGTGCGAAGGTGGAAAGAGTGAACAGCACTATTAAAAATAAACTGAGCAAAGTTATGGCAGAGACAGGATTGACATGGCCAGAAGCTTTACCCATTGTACTGTACAGCATCAGAACCACTCCCAGGTCCCCTCTTAATCTGTCCCCCTTTGAAATCTTGTTTGGTCGACAACCGCATGTTATGATTAACCCTCAGGATGATTTGAAGTGTAACAATGAAGTGACTGTAAAATACTTGATTAACATGAGTAAACAGTTAAGGAATCAAAATGATAATTTGAAGTTGGTGATTCCTGATTTACCAGATAGTAATTGTCATGACATTGAACCTGGGGATTATGTAATGATACGGAATTTTCTACGCTCAGGTTGCCTTATTGACAGATGGGAAGGACCATACCAAGTCTTATTGACTAGCACTACAACATTGAAGGTTGCCGAGAGAGAGACTTGGGTTCATTCATCCCACTGTAAGAAGGTTGCTGATCCAGAGAGGTCCCGTGATAAGGAACAGACGGTAGAGGAAGTTGTATCACTGGAGTGTCTGTTCCAGGAGGACTGAGGCGGCACCTGAGCATTGAAAATCACAAGATCAAAAGCAGTTGTCGATTCCCTGTTCCCTTTTATTGTTTTCTCCACTTCCCATCCCCTCTCCTTCAAATTATTTTTTTCCCCTTCTCATTCTTCTCCGTTTCCTCCTATAAGATGGACTTGCCCCAAGAGACTGTGATCCGGATTTTCCTGTTGACCATGATGTTGACCAGAGCAGTCTGTTCCGGCGAGAGTACCATGGAGGTCGAGAGAGGTTCTGGAATGGGTTCTGATGATAAAGATGGAGGCGTAGTTTTCCAAGAACAACTTAACCAACAAGTAAAGGCGAGTATCAGAAAACGATCCGATAGCATTGACAATAGAAGGAATTGTGAAGGATTGTTAGCTGAAGAAAACTGTATCTGTAGGCTCTGTAACAATGAAGTTGAGGATGGGTGCATCAAGAAATGCCAATCCAGTTTTAATATCCACATGGACCGGCATCCATTGAGTGACTATCACTCCTTAGTGGGTAGTGTGTTAAATCAAACAGATTGTTGGGTATGCTCTCAAGTACCTCAAGGTCATAGCAAATCAGGGCTAGTACCATTTCCTTTAACGGTAGGGGAGGTACTTGAGCTAAAGGGTGGGAGACCGGTGGACAGGAGGTTCAATATCTCCAGTCCTCCTAGTTTGAAGCTCCACCAATATCATGTGGATAGATCCCTAATATGTTTTAACATTACCAATCCCCGAAAGCCGGGAAATTGGGAAGTGTCATGGAGTAACCAAACCATGACCTTTTCATATAGGGCAGATAGAATGCCTACAGATACAGAGCTTATACGCCACATAGCCAGTAGAGGAAAATCTTTCCGATATAGGTATACCCTAGGAAGTAGGATTACGAGAGTTGGAGAGGTATCACCAGGATACTGTGCACATATCGTACAAACTGATACGTGTACTAGGCAGATGGGAGAATTAGGGCTAGGAGATTTCACATGGAAGATGTGTAACATGGTTATGTCCTACTCCGTCCCCTATGTTCTCCCCGATGATGCATATTTCATATGCGGGAGGAAGGCGTATAAGTGGCTTGTCCCAAACTCTGAAGGATTGTGTTATATTGGAAAAGTACTGCCTGAGGTAATGACTGTATCACATGCCAGAATGAAAGATATACACCGTGGTGCCCAAGCTCCTAATACTCATACTCATTACGAGCACGTAGTTAAAAGGCAACTGAGAGAAAGGACAGAGCATCCGGCCTCTGATCTGATCCATGAATCCACCGGGATTCAGGTCCTGCTTGCGTTAGATTTCACTCGCACCGCTCGAGGAGTGATGAACTATAGATACATATCTGCGCTTGCAAATTTGTTAGATAATATCACTGAAATGTATGATGACACGTTTAGGTATACTGGAAGAGAACTTCAAGCTTATAAAACAGAACTGGTACAGCATAGAATGGTTCTCAATTACCTCACAGCAGTGACAGGCGGATATTGTGTCACACTGGCAACGCAGTACGGCGTGAAATGTTGCACATATAGTACGAATAGCACCGAGGACCCGGTCGAGGTCATAGACCAAAAGATGGACGATATTCTCCAACTAAAGTGGGAATTTCGCAGGAGACACAATCTCACTCTTGCTGCTGTAGGTAATGAGCTGACTGGTTGAGTGTCATGGTTGAACCCGCGAAATTGGTTCTCTGGTTTAGGAGAATGGGCTCAAGGAGTCATAATGGATGTTGGGAAGTTTCTTCTATGTATCTTAGGTGTTGTCATATCAATTGGCTTGATATTTAGATGCGGTCAGGCTTTAATGAAGTGCAAACATAGTACCAGGGTAATGAGTCTGAGGAGTGAGGAAACTGTAATTCCAATGGATTTGATTTATGACCCAACGGTAGAAACAATGATGTGATGAAAATGCGATTATACGGTCCGTTTCTTTCACCTGTTTTTCCGTTTTCTCCAAGGTAAAAAGACCCACTTGGACGAGGAATTTGATGAGCCTGTATACAGACAACTGATGGATTAAAGAAGAAGTTTTGACAACCTTATACACAGATATTTGATGAACTATGCCATAGACCCCCAGTTTCCCTAGAAATTTTAAAATTACGCTAGCCCAACACTTTTGTAAGTCTATGGACATTGACAAAGCTTTTTGCCCACACCTTTTGGGCAAAAGCACAAAGAAGACTGCATTCAACAGACACCGAACAAGACTTCAACCGACAAACGTTCATTAACCTGACATAGAATACCACTGCATTTACCATAAGTGTTCTTTATCTTCATTTCTACAACCCTCAGGTAATGACACACATAGTCGATAGGGAATACAGGCACAGATATCAGCAATCACATATTCCCCCATTCATGTATCATCAACTAAAATGTGCTCCCCCATTTTGTTACAACCACAGCCGAAAAGAGCTCGGTAGAGTTTGACAGCCCATCCACAGACCCTTGATACGGGATAAGAAGGAATTCAAATGTATACTTCGCAATACCTCGAAGCTTGATTTACAACACGTACGGCACGATAATACATGACTCCCCCAAACATGGATTCATACACACATGCTTCTGCTATCTCACTAGGTCATACCCTTTTCACACCTTCTTCTCTCCTCCCTTACCCAACCATGGAAATGTATTAACACCTGACATATATTTTTCTCTTTTTGAAATGTTTTAGGAAGTGGCAGTTATTGTTGACTGCCAAAGGGTGGACTGTCAAAGTCAGAAAAATATCACTATGCACACTGCCATATTTGCACCTCATACATGTCCGCGCTGCGCATGCGTGCGCTCTCCCGTGCGTGCGCATACCCGCTGTTACGTGCACCCGCAGGTGCACGGTATGCGTATTTACGGTAGAGTTTATGTGTTCGTAGCGTGCGACTCAATCATTACATATTTTCACTATATAATGTATTTTGTAGATCATGGTCCCTTTGATAGAATCTGAAAGTTTAGTTAAGGTAGCATGTTCCTGGACAAAGAGATCCCTCTTTGTTTGATACGAAGGGTCCGACAGGGGTCATACAGTGGTGTTTAGTATCCATCGGAAGAGTATTTAATTAGCAATATTCCGGTGTTGGTTTGAAGCGGATTAATCGCTCGTGCGAATAGTTATGGACATAAGAAGTTATGTCCATTTACTATTATTTGCACTTACTTGCAACCTAGTTTCCCACCCACCTGAGCAGTTGGAAGTAGCCACAGCCCACCTGTATGAATCAACCTATGACCTTTTGTTATAATGCGAAGACGAATTCCTGTGTCCAATGAACAATGAGATTGTAGGGACCATTGAATTGTATTGTGTGTGGGGCATAAATAGACAAGCCGATGATATCCAGCTCACTCTCTTCAACGGTTCTCATCACTGATAATCGGGAGCTGGATATTCAGAGGTGCATGCGATCATTCCCTTTGTGCGTAAGTTTTCTCCGCAATCATATTGTCTTTGTTGTTATTGTGAGCCATATCTCTCTCTCTCTCTCTCTCTCTTCTCCTTTTTCTCTCATTTTCCCTTAAACGTAATTGTATTGTATTTCCTGTGTAGTTATCTGGTTAGTTAGTCTATGTTATATTGTAGTGTATGACTTGTATTGTATTATTCTTTTTGCAAGTATAACATTCATATAAGGCGTTAGACCCTAAGACCGGTATCTGTGTATTTCTTATATCGCTAAGTATTCTCAGAGCGTCGGTGACGCCCAAACAGCTTTTAAGTTAATAAGGTTACACTGTGTTGCATTTACACCCTATCACTACACAAAGGTTTACTGCATATTACATTGTGTATGGTTTAGATACAAAGGTTTAACAGTGTGAGCGTCTGCGCCGCTGGTGATCTCCTCGTGGTCCCAAGCGTCCGCTACGCTAATAGCGAACCATTACGTTAGTCGGCAGCCAATAGCGTGCCTGCCTGTGATCTCTTGGCCGTGAGCGAACGTAACGCTTGAGCGTCTCGACTACGGCTAAGCGATTGTTACGCAACGTGCGTACCCTTACGGTACTCCATACGTCAATAGCGTACAGTGTTCTTAGACCTCTTAAAGGGTTTTAAATAAGATAAATATTTAGCTTTATCAAGTGCTATCACATGATTTTCCGCCCAGCGAAGAATCCTTGCAACTTCTGTCATTGCCCTCCTGCTTCTTGTGCCGCCCTGTCTATTTACGTGGGCGACTGCCGTGATGTTGTCCGACTGGATTAGCACCGGCTGACCTTGAAGCAGAGGTCTTGCTAGGCTTAGAGCATTGTAGATGGCCCTTAGCTCCAGGATATTTATGTGAAGTGATGTCTCCAGGCTTGACCACAAACCCTGGAAATTTCTTCCCTGTGTGACTGCCCCCCAGCCTCTCAGGCTGGCATCCGTGGTCACCAAGACCCAGTCCTGAATGCCGAATCTGCGGCCCTCTAGAAGATGAGCACTCTGCAACCACCACAGGAGAGACACCCTTGTCCTTGGTGACAAGATTATCCGTTGATGCATCTGAAGATGCGACCCGGACCATTTGTCTAGCAGATCCCACTGGAAGGTTCTTGCGTGGAATCTGCCGAATGGGATTGCTTCGTAAGAAGCCACCATCTTTCCCAGGACCCTTGTGCATTGATGCACTGAGACTTGGCCTGGCTTTAGGAGATTTCTGACTAGTTCGGATAACTCCCTGGCTTTCTCCTCCGGGAGAAACACCTTTTTCTGGACTGTGTCCAGGATCATCCCTAGGAATAGAAGTCGTGTTGTCGGGATCAGCTGCGATTTTGGAATATTGAGAATCCAACCGTGCTGGCGCAGCACTATCTGAGATAGTGCTACTCCGTCTTCCAACTGTTCCCGGGATCTTGCCCTTATCAGGAGATCGTCCAAGTAAGGGATAACTAAAACTCCCTTCCTTCGAAGGAGTATCATCATTTCGGCCATTACCTTGGTAAAGACCCGGGGTGCCGTGGACAATCCAAATGGCAGAGTCTGAAACTGATAGTGACAGTTCTGTACCACAAACCTGAGGTACCCTTGGTGAGAAGGGTAAATTGGGACATGTAGGTAAGCATCCTTGATGTCCAGAGACACCATATAGTCCCCTTCTTCCAGGTTTGCAATCACTGCTCTGAGTGACTCCATCTTGAATTTGAACCTTTGTATGTAAGTGTTCAAGGATTTTAGGTTTAAAATTGGTCTCACCGAGCCGTCCGGCTTCGGAACCACAAATAGTGTGGAATAGTACCCCTTTCCCTGTTGTAGGAGGGGTACCTTGATTATCACCTGCTGGGAATACAGCTTGTGAATGGCTTCCAATACTGCCTCCCTGTCTGAGGGAGACGTCGGTAAAGCAGACTTTAGAAAACGGCGAGGGGGAGACGTCTCGAATTCCAATTTGTACCCCTGAGATACCACCTGAAGGATCCAGGGGTCCACTTGCGAGTGAGCCCACTGCGCACTGAACTTCATGAGATGGGCCCCCACCGTGCCTGAGTCCGCTTGTAAAGCCCCAGCGTCATGCTGAGGACTTTGCGGAGGCGGGAGAGGGCTTTTGTTCCTGGGAACTGGCTGTTTGTTGCAGCCTTTTTCCTCTCCCTCTGCCACGGGGCAGAAATGAGGCGCCTTTTACCCGCTTGCCCTTATGGGGCCGAAAGGACTGCGCCTGATAATATGGCGTCTTCTTAGGTTGAGAAGCTACCTGGGGTAAAAATGTGGATTTTCTAGCAGTTGCCGTGGCTACCAGGTCTGATAGACCTACCCCAATTAACTCCTCCCCCTTATAAGGCAATACTTCCATGTGCCTTTTAGAATCCGCATCACCTGACCACTGCCGCGTCCATAAACCTCTTCTTGCAGAAATGGACAGCGCGCTAACTCTTGATGCCAGTCGGCAAATATCCCTCTGTGCATCACGCATATATAGAAATGCATCCTTCAAATGCTCTAAAGTCAGTAATATACTGTCCCTATCTAGGGTATCAATATTTTCAGTCAGAGAATCCGACCACGCCAGGCCCGCACTGCACATCCAGGCTGAGGCGATTGCTGGTCGCAGTATAACCCCCGTGTGAGAGTATATACATTTTAGGATATTCTCCTGCTTTCTATCGGCAGGTTCCTTTAGGGCGGCCGTATCAGGAGAGGGTAGTGCTACCTGTTTAGACAAGCGTGTGAGCGCTTTATCCACCCTAGGGGGTGTTTCCCAACGTGCCCTATCCTCTGGCGGGAAAGGGTACGATGCCAATAACCTTTTAGGAATTATCAGTTTTTTGTTTTTTTATCGGGGGAAACCCACGCCTCATCACACACTTCATTTAATTCCTCGGATACAGGAAAAACTACAGGCAGTTTTTTCTCACCAAACATAATACCCTTTTTAGTGGTATTATCAGATATATGCAATACATTTTTTATTGCTTCAATCATGTAACGTGTGGCCCTAGTGGAAGTCACGTTTGTCTCCTCATCATCGACACTGGAGTCAGAATCCGTGTCTGTGTCTGCCATTTGAGGTAACGGGCGTTTTAAAGCCCCTGATGGCGTTTGAGACCCCTGGACAGGCACAAGCTGAGTAGCCGGCTGTCTCATGTCGTCAACTGTCTGTCGTAAGGAGCTGACACTGTCATGCAATTCCTTCCACAAGCTCATCCACTCAGGTGTCGACTCCCTAGGGGGTGACAACTGTATAATAGGCAATTGCTCCGCCTCCATCTCATTTTCCTCCTCAAACATGTCGACACAATCGTACCGACACACCGCACACACACAGGGAATGCTCTGATAGAGGACAGGACCCCACTAGCCCTTTGGGGAGACAGAGGGAGAGTATGCCAGCACACACCAGAGCGCTATATATATACAGGAATACCACTATAAAATGTGCTTTTCCCTTTATAGCTGCTGTTAGTATAAAACTGCGCCAAATTAGTGCCCCCCCTCTCTTTTTTACCCTTTTCTGTAGTGCAGGACGTCCTTCCAGCGGAGCTGTGATGGAAAATGGCGCCCGTGTGCTGAGGAGATAGGCTCCGCCCCCTTCTCGGCGGCCTTTTCTCCCGCTTTTTAGGTGAGTTCTGGCAGGGGTTAAAATACACCCATATAGCCCTGCGCTACCTTGTTGAAGACTGATGTCTTCTGCCGCCGATTTTTCCGGACCTTTTCTTGCTTCTGGCTCTGTAAGGGGGCCGGCGGCGCGGCTCCGGGACCGAGCTCCGAGGCTGGGCCTGTGTTCGGTCCCTCTGGAGCTAATGGTGTCCAGTAGCCTAAGAAGCCCAATCCACTCTGCACGCAGGTGAGTTCACTTCTTCTCCCCTTAGTCCCTCGATGCAGTGAGCCTGTTGCCAGCAGGTCTCACTGAAAATAAAAAACCTAAAACTAAACTTTTCACTAAGAAGCTCAGGAGAGCCCCTAGTGTCCACCCTTCTCGGCCGGGCACAAAAATCTAACTGAGGCTTGGAGGAGGGTCATAGGGGGAGGAGCCAGTGCACACCAGGTAGTCCTAAAGCTTTTACTTTTGTGCCCAGTCTCCTGCGGAGCCGCTATACCCCATGGTCCTTACGGAGTTCCCAGCATCCACTAGGACGTCAGAGAAATGTATATACCTCATGTAACTTTGATAGGGAAGGTGGGGCCCCTCTCAGCTCTGGGCCCCATAGCAGCTGCACTGCCTGCACCTATGGTAGCTACGCCCTTGATGCAGACTTAATCTAGCACACTGCTCATTTGACCGCTGGGTGAAATGTGCGCCCTCGCTCAGCTCACATCACGTCGTGCTGATCGGGGGGGAGAGATGTGTGCAGAGCAGTCTGTTCTAGAACGCTGAGCACACATCTCCCCCGTGTGTACGGCCCTTTAGTGTAACTGAGCCTGTAGCTATAATCTGAGTGAAGCTCAGCCTCGCCCTGTGTGCAGAATGTGACCTCACTGGTATCTGAGTGTCAGAAATTCTCACTTTCATTTCTCTTTCCTGCTTCCAGTGATGGCGTCTGCTGATCTGAGACAGGAGCTGGACTGTTCCATCTGCCTGAGCATTTACACAGATCCTGTAACCCTGAGATGTGGCCACAACTTCTGCCGGGTCTGTATTGATCGTGTGTTGGATACACAGGAGGAGGCTGGAGCGTATACTTGTCCTGAATGCAGAGCAGAGTGTCAGGAGCGTCCTGCACTGCAGAGGAACATAACGCTGTGTAACATAGTGGGGAGGTTCCTGTCTACTCGGCCAGATCAGGAGGAGACTGGGATCTTCTGCACTTACTGTGTGGACTCTCCTGTACCTGCTGCTAAATCCTGTCTGCTGTGTGAGGCTTCTCTGTGTGATAATCACCTGAGAGTACACAGCAAGTCATCAGAGCACGTCTTATGTGATCCCACCACTGCCCTGGGGAACAGGAAATGCTCCGTCCATAAGAAGATCCTGGAGTATTACTGCACTGAGGACGCTGCCTGTATCTGTGTGTACTGTTCAGCTGGGGAACATCGGGGACACCATGTGGAGATGCTGGATGAGGCCTCTGAGAAGAAGAAAGAGAAGCTGAGAAATGTTCTGCAGAAACTAACCATAAAGAGAGAGGAGACTGAGAAAAGAGTCCAGAGTCTGCAGGAGCGCAGGAGAGAAGAACAGGGAAAAGCAGTGGGTGTAACAGAGACAGTCACTGCCCTGTTTAGAGACATCAGGAGACAGCTGGCAGACCTGGAGAAGAGAGTCCTCAGTGAGATCTCCAGGCAGGAACAGCGCGTTTCACTCTCAGTCTCTGACCTGATCCAGCAGCTGGAAATAAAGAAGGACGAGCTGTCCGGGAAGATGCGTCACATTGAGGAGCTGTGTAACATGTCTGATCCAGTGACTGTCTTACAGGAACCAGACACAGGGGACTTGTGTGATACTGAGGACACAGAGAGACATGATACCCAGGTCCGTGGTGCAGGAGATCTGGATGTGGGTCTCATCTCAGAGACATTACACACATTATCTGATATAATAACAGGTATAAATACAGGGATCTATGTGCAGGAGGCTACAGACATATTACTGGATGTAACCACAGCTGGTAATAATATACAGATATCAGGTGACAGGAAAACTGCATCCTGGTCACCAAGTCAGAATCACCCAGTAACACCAGAGAGATTTCAGTGTGATCAGGTAATAAGCACCAGGAGATTCTCCTCAGGGCGACATTACTGGGAGGTGGATGTCAGTAAGTCAGAGTGGTGGAGGGTGGGGATGTGTTATCCCAGTATAGACAGGAGAGGACGTCAGTCACTCATTGGATATAATAACAAGTCCTGGTGTCTGTGTAGAGATAATAATCAGTACTCAGTGACACATGACAGTAGAGAGATCCAGTTACCTGACAGTATCCCCTGTGACAGAGTGAGGGTATATCTGGATTATGAGGCAGGACAGCTGTCCTTTTATTCTCTGTGTGACCCCATCAGACACTTACACACCTACACTGCCGCCCTCACTGAGCCCCTCCATGCTGCATTATGGGTAGGAAACAGTTTATTTGAACCAAGAGGTTCTATAACTATATGTGGGGGAGTCAGGAGCTGGAAGACATTACCATAGGAAATCCTCCCAGAGACTGGTGACATCACATGGAGAGGAATATGATTGGTGGAGCACTCAGCCAATAGAATGTAGCAGTAGGTGGAGCTACAGCTGAGCTCCTCCCAGTATATGACCACATGACCAGTGTGTCTGGAGCTGTTCCCTTATTGGTGTGTTGCTGTCATTATAACTATATAAATACACATCTCTGCCTCTGACACCTGTGATTGGCTGGAATATCTGTCAGTGTGCTGATGTCAGTATAGTGTGATGGTGACATTATGAGTGACATCACTGTGACTACATCCCCGGCCCATCACCACACAGCTGACCATAGGGAGGACAGCCCAGCACTATTTTATCTATGTAATATTTGCTGAATTCCTTAATATAAAACATTTGGCCTCGGAGTCCTGTGAATAAAATGCTGATACTCTAGGGCGCTGCGATTCAGTAACACTGAGACCATTGGTGCCCCCTATTACTGTAGTCAGAGCTACACTCGCTCGCACTGGGTGTTATGTGTGTAGGGGGAGAATGGGGCGGGGACTGTGTAAAGCTCCGCCTACTGGGAACTGTGACAAAAGCCGATGTTTCTTACATAACACATGATTGGCTGGATAGCTCCTAACTGCATGATGCCTCATTGCTTATCTGTATTATCTTATGCAGGAATCACAATGTATAATGACTGTTTATGTGCTCACCATTATACAAGTATAGTATAAATTATACAGCGCTCTCTCTTTACATCGCGCCCTTTATACTGCCGCCATCACTTACAGCCATGTACGCTGTCACCATAAGAGCCTTAAATCATACTAATGACATTATACATGTAATAAACAACGTTATAACGTCACAGTCAGAGACTTTGGGAGACATCGATCATAACTTTGTAATCAACGTCTCTTCGAAATATTTCTGTTCTACTGATGTAATGGGGAGTGGGGGGAATCAGCCAGGCAGGCTTGTGTGATTGGTTTCCACAGCTAAGCCTGTACATATAGGAGATATGTGCTCCTTCCATTACATCCCCTGTATTATACACGTCTCAGGATGTCACACCCGGTACTAATTACTCTGCAGTCACACACCTTACACATGGAGCTATTTGCTCCATCATAGGAAGCCTGGTAATACTAATTATATGACAGTAAGTGCAGGGCCGGCTCCAGGCCTACTAGCACCCTGAGCGAGAAGATTTAAGAGCCCCCCCCCCCCCCACACACACACACACACTCATGCGCGCTCGCTCCTGGAAAAGTGGGTGTGGCCTCATGGAAAAGTGGGCGTGGCTTCATAAGTTCATATAATCAAACTATAAATAAATATATTTTCACACACCCTCTATGCACACAGTTAGCAGCCTTACACATAACAGCCACAGTAGTGTTCCTTACACACAATGTCTCCAGTATAGTGTCAGGTACACACAATGTCTCCAGTATAGTGTCAGGTACACACAATGTCTCCAGTATAGTGTCAGGTACACACAATGTCTCCAGTATAGTGTCAGGTACACACAATGTCTCCAGTATAGTGTCAGGTACACACAATGTCTCCAGTATAGTGCCAGTTACACATGACATGCCCCCCAGCAGAGCCAGCTACACATGACATGCCCCCCAGCAGTGCCAGCTACACATGACATGCCCCCCAGCAATGACAGCTACACATGACATGCCTCGCAGCAGTGCCAGCTACACATGACATACTCCCCAGCAGAGCCAGCTACACATAACATGCCCCCCAGCAGTGCCAGCTACACATGACATGCCCCCAGCAGAGCCAGCTACACATGACATGCCCCCCAGCAGTGCCAGCTACACATGACATGCCCCCCAGCAGTGCCAGCTACACATGACATGCCCCCCAGCAATGACAGCTACACATGACATGCCTCGCAGCAGTGCCAGCTACACATGACATGCTCCCCAGCAGAGCCAGCTACACATAACATGCCCCCCAGCAGTGCCAGCTACACATGACATGCCCCCCAGCAGAGCCAGCTACACATGACATGCCCCCCAGCAGTGCCAGCTACACATGACATGCCCCCCAGCAGTGCCAGCTACACATGACATGCCCCCAGCAGTGCCAGCTACACATGACATGCCCCCCAGCAGTGCCAGCTACACATGATGACATGCCCCCCAGCACTCCCCAAATAGCACATGACGCAAAGAAAAAAAGAGGCGCAATGAGATAGCTGTGTGACTAAGATAAGCGACCCTAGTGGCCGACACAAACACCTGGCCCATCTAGGAGTGGCACTGCAGTGTCACGCAGGCTGGCCCTTCAAAAAAACACTCCCCAAACAGCACATGACGCAAAGAAGAAAAAAAGAGGTGCAAGATGGAATTGTCCTTGGGCCCTCCCACCCACCCTTATGTTGTATAAACAGGACATGCACACTTTAACCAACCCATCATTTCAGTGACAGGGTCTGCCACACGACTGTGACTGAAATGACGGGTTGGTTTTGGACCCCCACCAAAAAAGAAGCAATCAATCTCCCCTTGCACAAACTGGCTCTACAGAGGCAAGATGTCGACCTCATCATCATCCTCCGATTCATCACCCCTTTCACTGTGTACATCCCCCTCCTCACAGATTATTAATTCGTCCCCACTGGAATACACCATCTCAGATCCCTGTGTACTTTCTGGAGGCAATTGCTGCTGGTGAATGTCTCCAAGGAGTAATTGATTATAATTCATTTTAATGAACATCATCTTCTCCACATTTTCTGGAAGTAGCCTCGTACGCCGATTGCTGACAAGGTGAGCGGCGGCACTAAACACTCTTTCGGAGTACACACTGGAGGGAGGGCAACTTAGGTAGAATAAAGCCAGTTTGTGCAAGGGCCTCCAAATTGCCTCTTTTCCCTGCCAGTATACGTACGGACTGTCTGATGTGCCTACTTGGATGCGGTCACTCATATAATCCTCCACCATTCTTTCAATGGTGACAGAATCATATGCAGTGACAGTAGACGACATGTCAGTAATCGTTGGCAGGTCCTTCAGTCCGGACCAGATGTCAGCATCAGACTGCCCTGCATCACCGCCAGCGGGTGGGCTCGGAATTCTGAGCCTTTTCCTCGCACCCCCAATTGTGGGAGAATGTGAAGGAGGAGATGTTGACAGGTCGCGTTCCGCTTGACTTGACAATTTTCTCACCAGCATTTCTTTGAACCCCTGCAGACTTGTGTCTGCCGGAAAGAGAGATCCAAGGTAGGTTTTAAATCTAGTATCGAGCACGGTGGCCAAAATGTAGTGCTCTGATTTCAACAGATTGACCACCCGTGAATCCTTGTTAAGCGAATTAAGGGCTCCATCCACAAGTCCCACATGCCTAGCGGAATCGCTCTGTGTTAGCTCCTCCTTCAATGTCTCCAGCTTCTTCTGCAAAAGCCTGATGAGGGGAATGACCTGACTCAGGCTGGCAGTGTCTGAACTGACTTCACGTGTGGCAAGTTCAAAAGGTTGCAGAACCTTGCACAACGTTGAAATCATTCTCCACTGCGCTTGAGACAGGTGCATTCCACCTCCTTTGCCTATATCGTGGCCAGATGTATAGGCTTGAATGGCCTTTTGCTGCTCCTCCATCCTCTGAAGCATATAGAGGGTTGAATTCCACCTCGTTACCACCTCTTGCTTCAGATGATGGCAGGGCAGGTTCAGGTTTTTTTGGTGGTGCTCACCTATACGTGGCGGTAGGACAAGGCTTTTGTCAATGATTACCTCCAGCTACCCCGCCGGTGGCAGAGCCGGGTGCAGCAGTGCGCTATCTCCCCTCCTTCTCTGCCCTCCATAGCCGGATTAAGCCTGCTGCCCGCATACAGACAGTGGCGGATCAAATCCACTGTTGTTCCAGCTGCTGGGCTGGTCGGAGTGAGCTACCCCATCTCCGGTGATTGTCCTGGTGTAATCGCCGTCCCCCGCTCTGCGCTGCACGGACACTCCACTCTCACATCCTCCCAGCCAGTGGCTGCGCTGACTAGTTCCGCCCGCCACCAGCGTTACTCAGTCTCCTCTCCCTGGGCTGATGGCGGCAGAAGATGGGCTGTGGGAGTCTGGGTCTGGGAAAAGCTGAGCACGGGGAAGGCCCCTGCCGAGGACCCAGTGCTGTCCCTGCAGGATGTGCGGGAGGAGCAGGAGGGCGATGCTCTGGAGAGTGAGCCCAGTGCTGTGTGGACGGGACACCGAGAAGTGTTCTTACCCAGAGGTAACGGGGAGATCACCACCCGGCTCACCCAGGGGTACATTTACTAAGCAGTGATAAGAGTGGAGAAGTAAGCCAGTGGAGATATTTCCCCATCAACCAATCAGCAGCTCTGTATCATTTTATAGTATGCAAATTATAGATGTTACTTCAGTGCTGATTGGTTGCCATGGGCAACTTCTCCACTGGCTCACTTCTCCGCTCTTATCACTGCTTAGTAAATGTACCCCCCAGTCTGGTATCTGGTAACAGCGGCCATTTCTGCCCACATATCATTTTACTTGTACTTACCTGTGAATGTTCTTCCTTATGCAATTATGCATTAATTAAATGCTAATTTGATTATTCGTAAGATCTACAGTTTATGTTTGTATCAGTGACTTGCGGTGAGGGCAATGACTGGTGAGGCACTGGCGCCCCCCCATACAAAAACCCACAAATAAAGAAAAATAAAGCATAGGATTCCCCTTACTTAAGCAAAACCAGCACTAGGCCGAACCAGCCCGGGGGGAAGGGGTAATGCCATAGCATGGGAGACACTCAGTGTGGGATCCCCCTGCTGTAGCATTAAAGTTGCAGTACAATGCACCCGATACCATTCGAGATCATACACCCTTAAAAACGGCAAAAACACGAATATTAGTAAATATACCCCCAAGTCGGCGCTGTGGTACGGATCCAATATGATTGCTTTTTAGTATCCACATATAATTTTATTGATCCATAAGTGCACTTTCACTATTCAGCTTAGTAACCAGCATGTGATTATAGATCCAATATTGCAGTCCACTCAAAATAGTTAATCATTAGTAGAGATGAGCGCCGGAAATTTTTCGGGTTTTGGGTTCGGTTCCGCGGCCGTGTTTTGGGTTCGACCGCGTTTTGGCAAAACCTCACCGAATTTTTTTTGTCGGATTCGGGTGTGTTTTGGATTCGGGTGTTTTTTTTTAAAAACACTAAAAAACAGCTTAAATCATAGAATTTGGGGGTCATTTTGATCCCAAAGTATTATTAACCTCAAAAACCATAATTTCCACTCATTTTCAGTCTATTCTGAATACCTCACACCTCACAATATTATTTTTAGTCCTAAAATTTGCACCTAGGTCGCTGGATGACTAAGCTAAGCGACCCTAGTGGCCGACACAAACACCGTGCCCATCTAGGAGTGGCACTGCAGTGTCACGCAGGATGGCCCTTCCAAAAAACCCACCCCAAACAGCACATGACGCAAAGAAAAAAAGAGGCGCAATGAGGTAGCTGTGTGAGTAAGATAAGCGACCCTAGTGGCCGACACAAACACCGGGCCCATCTAGGAGTGGCACTGCAGTGTCACGCAGGATGGCCCTTCCAAAAAACCCTCCCCAAACAGCACATGACGCAAAGAAAAAAAGAGGCGCAATGAGGTAGCTGTGTGAGTAATAAGCGACCCTAGTGGCCGACACAAACACCGGGCCCATCTAGGTGTGGCACTGCAGTGTCACGCAGGATGGCCCTTCCAAAAAACATTCCACAAACAGCACATGACGCAAAGAAAAATTTAAGAAAAAAGAGGTGCAAGATGGAATTGTCCTTGGGCCCTCCCACCCACCCTTATGTTGTATAAACAGGACATGCACACTTTAACCAACCCATCATTTCAGTGACAGGGTCTGCCACACGACTGTGACTGAAATGACGGGTTGGTTTGGACCCCCACCAAAAAAGAAGCAATTAATCTCTCCTTGCACAAACTGGCTCTACAGAGGCAAGATGTCCACCTCATCATCATCCTCCGATATATCACCGTGTACATCCCCCTCCTCACAGATTATCAATTCGTCCCCACTGGAATCCACCATCTCAGCTCCCTGTGTACTTTGTGGAGGCAATTGCTGCTGGTCAATGTCTCCACAGAGGAATTGATTATAATTAATTTTAATGAACATCATCTTCTCCACATTTTCTGGATGTAACCTCGTACGCCGATTGCTGACAAGGTGAGCGGCGGCACTAAACACTCTTTCGGAGTACACACTTGTGGGAGGGCAACTTAGGTAGAATAAAGCCAGTTTGTGCAAGGGCCTCCAAATTGCCTCTTTTTCCTGCCAGTATAAGTACGGACTGTGTGACGTGCCTACTTGGATGCGGTCACTCATATAATCCTCCACCATTCTTTCAATGGTGAGAGAATCATATGCAGTGACAGTAGACGACATGTCCGTAATCGTTGTCAGGTCCTTCAGTCCGGACCAGATGTCAGCATCAGCAGTCACTCCAGACTGCCCTGCATCACCGCCAGCGGGTGGGCTCGGAATTCTGAGCCTTTTCCTCGCACCCCCAGTTGCGGGAGAATGTGAAGGAGGAGATGTTGACAGGTCGCGTTCCGCTTGACTTGACAATTTTCTCACCAGCAGGTCTTTCAACCCCAGCAGACTTGTGTCTGCCGGAAAGAGAGATCCAAGGTAGGCTTTAAATCTAGGATCGAGCACGGTGGCCAAAATGTAGTGCTCTGATTTCAACAGATTGACCACCCGTGAATCCTTGTTAAGCGAATTAAGGGCTCCATCCACAAGTCCCACATGCCTAGCGGAATCGCTCCGTGTTAGCTCCTCCTTCAATGTCTCCAGCTTCTTCTGCAAAAGCCTGATGAGGGGAATGACCTGACTCAGGCTGGCAGTGTCTGAACTGACTTCACGTGTGGCAAGTTCAAAGGGCATCAGAACCTTGCACAACGTTGAAATCATTCTCCACTGCGCTTGAGACAGGTGCATTCCACCTCCTATATCGTGCTCAATTGTATAGGCTTGAATGGCCTTTTGCTGCTCCTCCAACCTCTGAAGCATATAGAGGGTTGAATTCCACCTCGTTACCACTTCTTGCTTCAGATGATGGCAGGGCAGGTTCAGTAGTTTTTGGTGGTGCTCCAGTCTTCTGTACGTGGTGCCTGTACGCCAAAAGTGTCCCGCAATTCTTCTGGCCACCGACAGCATCTCTTGCACGCCCCTGTCGTTTTTAAAAAAATTCTGCACCACCAAATTCAAGGTATGTGCAAAACATGGGACGTGCTGGAATTTGCCCATATTTAATGCACACACAATATTGCTGGCGTTGTCCGATGCCACAAATCCACATGAGAGTCCAATTGGGGTAAGCCATTCCGCGATGATCTTCCTCAGTTGCCGTAAGAGGTTTTCAGCTGTGTGCGTATTCTGGAAAGCGGTGATACAAAGCGTAGCCTGCCTAGGAAAGAGTTGGCGTTTGCGAGATGCTGCTACTGGTGCCGCCGCTGCTGTTCTTGCGGCAGGAGTCCATACATCTACCCAGTGGGCTGTCACAGTCATATAGTCCTGACCCTGTCCTGCTCCACTTGTCCACATGTCCGTGGTTAAGTGGACATTGGGTACAGCTGCATTTTTTAGGACACTGGTGAGTCTTTTTCTGAGGTCTGTGTACATTTTCGGTATCGCCTGCCTAGAGAAGTAGAACCTAGATGGTATTTGGTAACGGGGGCACACTACCTCAAGAAATTGTGTAGTTCCCTGTGAACTAACGGCGGATACCGGACGCACGTCTAACACCAACATAGTTGTCAAGGCCTCAGTTATCCGCTTTGCAGCAGGATGACTGCTGTGATATTTCATCTTCCTCGCAAAGGACTGTTGGACAGTCAATTGCTTACTGGAAGTAGTACAAGTGGTCTTCCGACTTCCCCTCTGGGATGACCATCGACTCCCAGCAGCAACAACAGCAGCACCAGCAGCAGTAGGCGTTACACGCAAGGATGCATCGGAGGAATCCCAGGCAGGAGAGGAATCGTCAGAATTGCCAGTGACATGGCCTGCAGGACTATTGGCATTCCTGGGGAAGGAGGAAATTGACACTGAGGGAGTTGGTGGGGTGGTTTGCGTGAGCTTGGTTACAAGAGGAAGGGATTTACTGGTCAGTGGACTGCTTCCGCTGTCACCCAAAGTTTTTGAACTTGTCACTGACTTATTATGAATGCGCTGCAGGTGACGTATAAGGGAGGATGTTCCGAGGTGGTTAACGTCCTTACCCCTACTTATTACAGCTTGACAAAGGCAACACACGGCTTGACACCTGTTGTCCGCTTTTCTGTTGAAATACCTCCACACTGAAGAGCTGATTTTTTTGGTATTTTCACCAGGCATGTCAACGGCCATATTCCTCCCACGGACAACAGGTGTCTCCCCGGGTGCCTGACTTAAACAAACCACCTCACCATCAGAATCCTCCTGGTCAATTTCCTCCCCAGCGCCAGCAACACCCATATCCTCCTCATCCTGGTGTACTTCAACACTGACATCTTCAATCTGACTATCAGGAACTGGACTGCGGGTGCTCCTTCCAGCACTTGCAGGGGGCGTGCAAATGGTGGAAGGCGCATGCTCTTCACGTCCAGTGTTGGGAAGGTCAGGCATCGCAACCGACACACTTGGACTCTCCTTGTGGATTTGGGATTTCGAAGAACGCACAGTTCTTTGCGGTGCTTTTGCCAGCTTGAGTCTTTTCATTTTTCTAGCGAGAGGCTGAGTGCTTCCATCCTCGTGTGAAGCTGAACCACTAGCCATGAACATAGGCCAGGGCCTCAGCCGTTCCTTGCCACTCCGTGTGGTAAATGGCATATTGGCAAGTTTACGCTTCTCCTCCGACAATTTTATTTTAGGTTTTGGAGTCCTTTTTTTACTGATATTTGGTGTTTTGGATTTGACATGCTCTGTACTATGACATTGGGCATCGGCCTTGGCAGACGACGTTGCTGGCATTTCATCGTCTCGGCCATGACTAGTGGCAGCTGCTTCAGCACGAGGTGGAAGTGGATCTTGATCTTTCCCTAATTTTGGAACCTCAACATTTTTGTTCTCCATATTTTAATAGGCACAACTAAAAGGCACCTCAGATAAACAATGAAGATGGATGGATACTAGTATACTTATGGATGGACTGCCGAGTGCCGACACAGAGGTAGCTACAGCCGTGGACTACCGTACTGTGTCTGCTGCTAATATAGACTGGATGATAATGAGATGAAATCAATATATATATATATATATATATGTATGTATATATAATATCACTAGTACTGCAGCCGGACAGGTAGATAATATATTTATTAGGTAATGATGACTGATGACGGACCTGCTGGACACTGTCAGCTCAGCAGCACCGCAGACTGCTACAGTAAGCTACTATACTATAGTAGTATGTACAAAGAAGAAAGAAAAAAAAAACCACGGGTAGGTGGTATACAATTATGGATGGACTGCCGAGTGCCGACACAGAGGTAGCTACAGCCGTGGACTAACATACTGTTTCTGCTGCTAATATAGACTGGATGATTGATAATGAGATGAAATCAATATATATATGTATGTATATATAATATCACTAGTACTGCAGCCGGACAGGTAGATAATATATTTATTAGGTAATGATGACTGATGACGGACCTGCTGGACACTGTCAGCTCAGCAGCACTGCAGACTACTACAGTAAGCTACTATACTATAGTAGTATGTACAAAGAAGAAAGAAAAAAAAAAACCACGGGTAGGTGGTATACAATTATGGATGGACTAACGAGTGCCGACACAGAGGTAGCTACAGCCGTGGACTAACATACTGTGTCTGCTGCTAATATAGACTGGATGATTGATAATGAGATGAAATCAATATATATATGTATGTATATATAATATCACTAGTACTGCAGCCGGACAGGTAGATAATATATTTATTAGGTAATGATGACTGATGACGGACCTGCTGGACACTGTCAGCTCAGCAGCACCGCAGACTGCTACAGTAAGCTACTATACTATAGTAGTATGTACAAAGAAGAAAGAAAAAAAAACCACGGGTAGGTGGTATACAATTATGGATGGACTGCCGAGTGCCGACACAGAGGTAGCTACAGCTGTGGACTAACGTACTGTGTCTGCTGCTAATATAGACTGGATGATTGATAATGAGATGAAATCAATATATATATGTATGTATATATAATATCACTAGTACTGCAGCCGGACAGGTAGATAATATATTTATTAGGTAATGATGACTGATGACGGACCTGCTGGACACTGTCAGCTCAGCAGCACCGCAGACTGCTACAGTAAGCTACTATACTATAGTAGTATGTACAAAGAAGAAAGAAAAAAAAAACCACGGGTAGGTGGTATACAATTATGGATGGACTGCCGAGTGCCGACACAGAGGTAGCTACAGCCGTGGACTAACGTACTGTGTCTGCTGCTAATATAGAGTCTAGACTGGATGATAAATTATTGATAATGAGATGAAATCAATATAATATCACTAGTACTGCAGCCGGACAGGTACTATATATATTTATTATGTAATGACTGATGACGGACCTGCTGGACACTGTCAGGTCAGCACAGCACCGCAGACTGCTACAGTAAGCTACTATAGTAGTATGTATAAAGAAGAATGAAAAAAAAAAACCACGGGTAGGTGGTATACAATATTATATATATATATATATATATATATATATATTTATTATATACAATTATATATATATATATATATATATATATATATATATATATATATTAAACTGGTGGTGATTGATTATTAAACTGGTGGTCAGGTCACGTTGCAACTTGCAACTAGTACTCCGAGGCCTAAGCAGACAATCACAAAATATATTATTATACTGGTGGTCAGTGTGGTCACAACAATGGCAGTGTGGCACTGACTCTGGCAGCAAAAGTGTGCACTGTACGTTATATGTACTCCTGAGTCCTGCTCTCAGACTCTAACTGCTCCCCACTGTCAGTGTCTCCCCCACAAGTCAGATAATACACTTACAGTCACACTATCTAATCTATAAATATCACTTCAGCAAGTAGTATAGTAGTACAGGTTGAGTCTCCCTTATCCAAAATGCTTGGGACCAGAGGTACTTTGGATATGGGATTTTTCCGTATTTTGGAATAATTGCATACCATAGTGAGATATCATGGTGATGGGACCTAAATCTAAGCACAGAATGCATTTATGTTGCATATACACCTTATACAGACAGCCTGAAGGTTATTTTAGCCAATATTTTTTAGAACTTTGTGCATTAAACAAAGTGTGCCTACATTCACACAATTCATTTATGTTTCATATACACCCTATTCACACAGCCCGAAGGTAATTTAATACAATATTTTTAATAACTTTGTGTATTAAACAAAGTTTGTGTACATTGAGACATCAAAAAACAAAGGTTTCACTATCTCACTCTCACTCAAAAAAGTCCGTATTTCGGAATATTCCGTATTTCGGAATATATGGATATGGGATACTCAACCTGTATACAGTATAGTAGTACTCCTCCTAATAATGCTCCCCAAAATATTGTGTCTCTCTCTTCTCTAAACGGAGAGGACGCCAGCCACGTCCTCTCCCTATGACTCTCAATGCACGTGTGAAAATGGCGGCGACGCGCGGCTCCTTATATAGAATCCGAGTCTCGCGATAGAATCCGAGCCTCTCGAGATGACGTTCGGGCGCGCTCGGGTTAGCCGAGCAAGGCGGGAAGATCCGAGCCTGCTCGGACCCGTGTAAAAAACCTGAAGTTCGGGCGGGTTCGGATTCAGAGGAACCGAACCTGCTCATCTCTAATCATTAGATGGTCTGGCCAGACAAAATAGTATATATCCGCTTCTGAGGAAGCCGCTGATACTGTGAGGAGGCGGGGAAAAGCATCAAGCCTTCAATGTACCAGACACCCACCACCCGGTCGGACATACTGTACAGCACCTATCCTGCAGCTTTCAGCACGGGAATATTCCGATAGTTGTCCCCAGGGATGGCTGTAACGAACAGATAAGCGGCCGAGGGTGGGAGGGGGGCAATCTTGTGCAGTGGAGGAGTTGGAGAGTGGTGAGATCACGGCTATATACTACTTTGTCTGGCCAGACCATTTAATGATTAGCTATTCTGAGTTTTACGAACGCAGTTTTGAGTCAACTTTATCTGAACAACTTGATATGAATTGGATGCAACATGTTTCTGAGACCAGTTACAAAATAGCTGTTGCTAATTGAGCCATAACTATTACATCTGCTGCAGGATCAGTCACTTTGCTTATTATTGACAAACATAGGGAATCATTTGTTTCTAAACTTATTTTTATTGTGTGTATGTAAAGCGGACGGTGGTTGTTCTTACCAATCGGTGGTTGTGCGCTGTAACAATTCCTTTTCTCTTTGCAAGGTCTGAGTAACCCTTGAGTTAATGGCTGTAACAGGAATTAATTAGTTCAAGGACCTTGTCAATTATGTGTTTGTATTTATTTGTGACATGTATTTATTAACCAGCGCGTCACACGTGTGAAGTCACAAGTCTTATTTGCCTTCAGAGGTCATTTTATCCACCATTCCCGGTAACAATCAGCCATTACTGTGCATTATTCATGTCTAATTGCTCACATACAGGTGGTAATGCGGCTTATGACGTGTCTCTGGACTGAGCATCCATTACATTGTGCATCACCATATTATTATAGATCCAGCAGAAATTACATGCGTACACCACAGGGGGCGCTCTCCTGGCAGTCTAACACAGAACTGGCTGGATAAATAGAAGCTTGATGCGGGGCACGCTGGCTGCCGGGGCCGGAGGGTGCTGCTCTGGGGGCCAGCATGGGTGCTCAGTAGCTCTAACCCAGGGCACAGTGATGTCCAAGTTACCCCGGTACCCATCAGAGAAGACGGCAATGCAGTGTGACCAGAGAAACTGGACACAGAGCTCAGGACCTATCTCCCTACTAAGGTAAGTGTAAGGAGCAGATCTGATGGCAATATCATGTGGAATATTCAGATACCGCAGATACTGACCCATGACCCCTGGGATGATGACGGGGGTGTGGGTGACGTGGATGGACAGAAGTTGCGCAGAGAGTTGGAGACAGTGAGGACACATAAGGGGAAGCATCTGATAAGATCCCTCTTCTGCACAAGTTGCCATATAAACCACAGCTTGTGAAGACAAATGGGGGACTGTGCGCCATCTCAGGATGGCGTAGTTACACTCTTACTGCAAGTTCCTTAAAAAAATTGCTTTTTTGGAACTTGCTGAATGGTATCTGTGTCCGGGTTACGGTCGTTAGGTCGACACAGCTTAGGTCGACAGTTATTAGGTCGACCACTAAGGGTCGACATGCATTAGGTAGACATGTACTAGGTAGACAGGTCAAAAGGTCGACATGAGATTTTCACTTTTTTTGTATTCATTTTTTTTCATACTTAACGATCCACGTGGACTACGATTGGAACGGTAACCTTGCCCGAAGCATAACGATCGAAGCGAGCCGTGCGAGGGGACATGGTGCACTAATTGGGGTTTCCCGTCACGTTACGAAGAATACAACGCCAAAAACAGTCCAAAAACCCATGTCGACCATTTGACCTGTCCATCTAGTACATGTTGACCTAAAGACCATGTCAACCTATCGTCCCTGTTGACATAATGCATGTCGACATTCCATGGTCGACCTAGTGACTGTCGACCTAAGTTGTGTCTATCCAACGACCCGTACACCTGTGTCAGGGACTTGCAGTCAGGGGAGGCAGGGGAGGTAGGAGGCAGTGCCTCCCCTGTCATAATGATTAAAATAATAAAAAGAAGATATAACAGAGTCTGCAATAAATATCTTCTTTTATTATTGTAATAATTTTTCCCCTCTTACTATGGCTGCATAGTTGGGCTGGGAGGCAGCGGGAGAGGTGCCTCCCGCTGCTAACACTAAAAGTCCGAGCAGCGGGGGGCGAGCAGGGGGCGGGGCACAGCAATGGGCTGTGAAAGCCCATTGAAAAATAATTGGGAAGCGGCACCTATACTGGTGCCGCAATGACAGGAGCGTGCATTCAGTCCCGATAAATGCACGTCCCTGTCCGTGCCCCAGCGGATCCAGTGCTGAACCGCTGTCCAATCAGTAGCGAGCCCCCTTCGCGGCTGCAGCGAGCGCCGTGGGCTGTGTGGGCGCCCGCTGCAGATGGCGCCGCTGACTGACACTAGAGGTCATAATTGACCCCTAGTGTCTGAGCGGCGCTACTATGGGAGAGACGTCATGAGTCATGACATCTCTCCCATAGTAGAGACGAGCCGGCGGTCGGAGACGGAGGACAGCGCAGCAGGGTGGTCATTCCAAGTTGTTCGCTCGCTAGCTGCTTTTAGCAGCATTGTACACTCTAGGCCACCGCCCTCTGGGAGTGTATCTTAGTTTAGCAGAATAGCAAACGAAAGATTAGCAAAACTGCTACTAAATAATTCCCTGCAGTTTCTGAGTAGCTCCAGACCTACTCCTAGATTGCGATCAGCTCAGTCCGTTTAGTTCCTGGTTTGACGTCACAAACACGCCCTGCGTTTGGTCAGCCACTCCCCCGTTTCTCCAGCCACTCCTGCGTTTTTCCCTGACACGCCTGCGTTTTTTAGCACACTCACGGAAAACGCTCAGTTACCACCCAGAAACACCCACTTTCTGTCAATCATTCACCGATCAGCAGAGCGACTGAAAAGCGCTGCACAGACAACAGCAAATCTACTAAGTTTTGGGTTAAATAACTTAGCGCATGCGCCCTCGTACCATGCGCATGTGCATTTAGCCACAAATTGCAGCATAGCGAAAATCGGCAAAGAGCGAACAACTCGGAATGACCACCCAGGAGTGGTAAGTATGTGTGTGTATTTTTTTATGTGTTTGGGGCACTGGCACAGCTAGGAGGCACAGCTACAAGGGGCACAGCAACTGGGGGCACAACTACAAGGGGCACAGCAACTGGGGGCACAGCAACTGGGGGCACAACTACAAGGGGCACAGCAACTGGGGGCACAGCTACAAGGGGCACAGCAACTGGGGGCACAACTACAAGGGGTACAGCAACTGGGGGCACAGCTACAAGGGGCACAGCGACTGGGGGCACAGTGACTGGGGTCACAACTACTGGGGGTACAGCTTCAGGGGGCAAAGCTACTGGGGGAACAGCTAAAGGGGGCACAGTGACTGGGGTCACAACTACAGGGGTCACAACTATTCGGGGCACAGCTATTGGGGCAAAGGTACAGGGGACACAGCTACAAGGGGCACAGCGACTGGGGTCACAACTACTGGGGGCAAAGCTACAGGGGCCACAGCAACTAAGGGCACAACTACTCAGGGCACTGCTACTAGGGGCTACAACTCGGAATGACCATCCAGGAGTGGTAAGTATGTGTGTGTGTATTTTTTTATGTGTTTGTGTTTGGGGCACTGGCACAGCTACCAGGGGCACAGCAACTGGGGCACAACTGCAAGGGGCACAGCAACTGGGGGCACAACTTCAAGGGGCACAGCAACTGGGGGCACAGCTACAAGGGGTACAGCTACAAGGGGCACAATTACAGGGGTCACAACTACTGGGGGCACAGCTACAGGGGGCACAGCGACTGGGGGCACAGTGACTGGGGTCACAACTACTGGGGGCACAGCTTCAGGGGGCAAAGCTACTGGGGGAACAGCTACAGGGGTCACAACTACTGGGGGCACAGCCACAAGGGGCACAGCTACTGGGGGCAAAGCTACAGGGGGCACAGCTACAAGGGGCACAGCAACTGGGGCACAGCTACAAGGGGCACAGCAACTGGGGGCACTGATCGGAGTGTGATTGAAACTGGCCGTTTTCTGGGAGTGTGCGGAAAAACGCAGGCGTTTGAGGGAAAAACATGGGAGTGTCTGGAGAAACGGGGGAGTGGCTGGGCGTGTGTGTGACGTCAAACCAGGAACGAAACTGACTGAACTGATCGCTATTTGTGAGTAGGTCTGGAGCTACTCAGAAACTGCTAAGAAATTTCTATTCGCAATTCTGCTAAGCTAAGATTCACTCCCAGAGGGCGGCGGCCTAGCGTGTGCAATGCTGCTAAAATCAGCTAGCGAGCGAACAACTCGGAATCACCCCCAATATACATCATAGCAGATTCCAGTCTGGCCTTTTATGTGGTATTATCAAAAGTGTTGTCCAGTCAGAAAGCGCTGGATGGTGGGATCAGACCCTGACATACCCTGACCTTTGAGCTCAGCTGTATCTCTGTGGACGCTTTCCTTGGATCTTTTTCTACAATTCTCACTATCCTCCTGTTTAATCTGGGGTCAGTTATCCTCTTGCGGCCACATCCAGGACACAGTCTCATGGACTTTATACTTCTTAATAATATTTGCAGCTATAGTCACAGCGGCTTGGACATGGAGAGGAGTGCCGACAGCTTTGCCAGGCCTCGGTACAGGGAGGGGCGTGGCCAATGGGGGAGGTGTGGCCAGACCCCTTCCTTAGATAATCTAAAAAATTATCTTATGCTCAGCCCCACACTCGGGGCACGAGGTGTGTGAGTGTGATCGCTCCCCCATGCAGGGAGAGGACTGACTGCTGCCTCTTTCTCCAGCCCAGCACGCTGGGGAGAGAGGCTGCTGCATTAACAGTCAGTTCTCTATCTCCCTTCCCGAAGTGTGGCTTACTGCAATTGGGAAAGGGGAGAGGGTTCAGTTGTACTTGGGCCCCCGCATCAGGCCCGCGTAAAGTACCCACTCCGCCATCTTGCCAATGGACATGGTCTTATAGCCTTTACCTTTTATATGCAGGTGTACACTTTTCTTTCTGATCTCAGGCAATGCTATCCTTTGCTTTCCCTGGAGCATGCTCAGTGTGGTGCACACAATGATACCAAACAGCAGAGCAACTACATATCTAAAATTTTTGGCTGAATGACTGATTAGAAGAATGAAGAGATGGGTGATGCTAATTCAAGAAAGCAAACAGTATAAAATATCACTATAAACCAATTATTTATTATCTTTTCTGTGGGGAACCAAATCTGTCTAAAGTTTGGTGCAAACTAGGTGATCCCCGCGGACGCTGATATTGGTGGCGGCAGCGATGGTGGGGGGCTGTCGTTAACGAGGACCTCCCTCGTCTGTACATGTTCATTGAATGTACACACTGGACGAGATTGTGAAAGATCTCACTCAGATTGGCCCTTCTGAACGAGATCTTTTGCTTTCTCTTCTAGTGTGTATGGGGCTTAAGCAAATTTGTATATCTCCTATATAATAGCCCAGATCTGTGACTCTGTGCCTGTGTGTATAACGCTGGGCGTGGCTACGAGCTCTCATTGGGTTAGCAGCAGGTCTATCACACCCAGCCACAGCTGATTGGGCGAGATATGCCCTCCCACACAGGTTACATCCAATGGGAGGCTCTGCCCTTTGGCTGCTGTGTTTTCCCAGAACAGGATTAACAATGGGGCTGATGGAGCTGCAGCTCCAGGTCCACACCCCAAAATAGGCCCACTGCATCTGCAGCACCATACCCTCCAACACTTTACACATAAAAATCGCTACAAATTCAAAAAGGGGACGTGGCCACGAGTAAAGTGCTGTGGCCACGCCCCTTTTCCTATACTTTCAATGGGAGTTTGGAGAGCCAAAAATTGGTACAGACCATAAAATAGGGACTGTACCTGTCAAAAAGTTGCAGCTGGAGAGTATGTCACTGCATCTGCATCAAGTCTCTGAGCTGTAGATAGGGGGGGAAATCCTTTTACTGCAGCATCCTATGGAGGTCATTCCGACCCGTACGCACGCTGCACTTTTTTGCAGCCGTGTGAACAGGTCAGAACAGCGCATGCGCACGGGCGGAAATGCGCAGGCGCACCGCTGCCTGGCGATGCCCGTCACCGGGCAGTGACGAGAATAATGAAGAAAGCATTCACAGCAGCGAATGCAAGAAGATTGACAGGAAGAGGCCGGCCGGAGGCATCAACTGCCCGTTTTCAGGGAGTGTCCGTCTGAACGCCGGCGTGCCCAGCCGTTTCCAGGGAGGGATCCTGACGTCAGCTCCGTCCTGGATGATCGCAGCGGGTGAGTAAGTCCGGAGCTGTGCAGAGACTGCAAAAACTTTTGTTTGTGCAGCTCTCTGCACAAGCGTTTGCAGCCCTGCACAGCGATTCCCCCTCCCCTGTAGGCGGTGACTACTTGATCGAAACAGCGCTGAAAGTAGCCTGCTAGCGATCAGGTCAGAATGACCCACTATGTCCTACTGCCAGTCCACCTGCCCCCTCCGGCATCAATAATCCCCACTCCGTAGGGCGGCGCAGGTGGAACGAAAGCTGCTGCGGCCACCGGCATAGATGTGTATAAAAAGTGACGCAGCGGAAGGCTTTCATAGCCCTCCCTGCACCTCATACTCTCTGAGCCCCGGACCCTCCTCTGCGCATGATGTTACAGAAGTGCCTCCCCGCCACAGCCGCGCCCAGATCCCAGAGGCCCTGACTCCGCAACACAGCACCTGGGCTGCCGGCCTGGAAGCCCCGAGATGGCTAATGTAGCGGATAGAGTGGGTGATATCGCGGAGGGTAATGTCTGGACGCTGAATCAATGTAAAAGGTGACAGTGCTGTGCAGTGCAGTGGGTGTGCAGGGTCACTGACACTGCACAGCACTCTCACCTTTTACATTGATGCAGCGAGTCAGTCAGTTCTGCCAGCCAGTCACTATTGTTATCACCAGTGTCCCAACGCGCCGCATTACAGGGAAGTAGACGCACTAAATAAACTACAGCTCCGGTGCTCGGGGCTGCTGGGAACTGTAGTTTATTGAATGCATCTTCTTCTGGACCCCCTCCCCCACCTGTGGCACCCACGCATATGCCTCTTCCCCACCTGTGCCACCACCGCACCAGCCCCACCTGTGGCACCACTGCTACTGTCCCTCCCCCACCCATGGCACCCCCAGACCCCCTCCCCCACCTGTGCCACCACCGCACCAGCCCCACCTGTGGCACCACCACAACTGCTCCTCCCCCACCCATGGCACCCCCAGACCCCCTCCACAATCCGCAGCACCCACGGACCACCTCCCCCATCTGCGCCTCTCCCGCACCCACCACTCCCCAACCACAGCACCTACTAGGTGATTCATCAGGCCCTGCGTGCGCTGTTCACGCCATTGCAAGAGGCTACGACCCCTTAACCATTGCACGCCCTTTGTCCGTGCAATATTTAACCACTCACACAATTATGATTGGAGGTAATACTCCCATATAATACAAATTTCTCTAACGTCCTAGTGGATGCTGGGGACTCCGTAAGGACCATGGGGAAAAGACGGGCTCCGCAGGAGACAGGGCACTTTAAGAAAGAATTAGGAATACTGGTGTGCACTGGCTCCTCCCTCTATGTCCCTCCTCCAGACCTCAGTTAGAATCTGTGCCCGGAAGAGCTGGGTGCATCTTAGTGAGCTCTCCTGAGCTTGCTAAATAGAAAGTATTTTGTTAGGTTTTTTATTTTCAGAGAGATCTGCTGGCAACAGACTCACTGCTACGTGGGACTGAGGGGAGAGAAGCAGCCCTACTCACTGTGGATAGGTCGCGCTTCTGAGGCTACTGGACACCATTAATTCCAGAGGGATCGTACACAGGATCTCACCCCTGGTCGTCCGATCCCAGAGCCGCGCCGCCGCCCCCCTCGCAGAGCCAGAAGACAGAAGCCGGCGTGAGAAAGCGGTGGCAGAAGACTCCAGTCTTCATATGAGGTAGCGCACAGCACTGCAGCTGTGCGCCATTGCTCCCACATTAAACCCACACACTCCGGTCACTGTAGGGTGCAGGGCGCAGGGGGGGGGGGGGGGGGGGTGACCTGGGCAGCAATTAGAGACCTCTTGGCAAAGTGGGCATATATACAGTTGGGCACTGTATATATGCATGAGCCCCCGCCATTATTTTACACAAAATCGCGGGACAGAAGCCCGCCGCTGAGGGGGCGGGCTTCTTCCTCAGCACTCACCAGCGCCATTTTCTCTCCACAGCTCCGCTGAGAGGAAGCTCCCCAGGCTCTCCCCTGCAGATTCACGGTAGAAAGAGGGTAAAAGAGAGGGGGGGCACATAAATTGAGCACAAAATCAGTATATACAGCAGCTACTGGGTAAACACTAAGTTACTGTGTAATTCCTGGGTCATATAGCGCTGGGGTGTGTGCTGGCATACTCTCTCTCTGTCTCTCCAAAAGGCATTGTGGGGTTCTGTCCTCAAATAGAGCATCCCTTGTGTGTGTGGTGTGTCGGCACGCTTGTGTCGGCATGTTTGACGAGGAATGCTATGTGGAAGCAGAGCAGGTACAAATGAATGTGGGATCGCCGCCGAAGCCCGATCGGATGGATATGTGGAAGGTTTTAAATGATAATGTTAATTCTTTGCATAAAAGGTTGCATAAAGCTGAAGCCTTGGGACAGTCAGGGTCTCAGAAGCGCCCTGATCCTACAGCGCAGAGGCCGTCAGGGTCTCAGAAGCGCCCACTATCTGAAATTGTTGACACAGATATCGACACGGATTCTGACTCCAGTGTCGATGGCGATGATGCAAAGTTGCAGCCTAAAATGGCTAAAGCCATCCGCTACATGATTATAGCAATGAAGGATGTATTGCACATCTCAGAGGAAAACCCAGTCCCTGACAAGAGGGTTTATATGTTTGGGGAAAAAAGGCATGAGGTGACCTTTCCCCCTTCACATGAGTTAAATGAGTTATGTGAAAAAGCTTGGGAATCTCCAGATAGAAAAATGCAGATTTCCAAACGGTTGCTTATGGCGTATCCTTTCCCGCCAACGGACAGGTTACGCTGGGAATCCTCCCCTAGGGTAGACAAAGCTTTGACACGCTTATCTAAGAAGGTAGCCCTGCCGTCACAGGATACGGCTACCCTAAAAGATCCTGCGGATAGAAAGCAGAAGGGTATCCTGAAGTCCATTTATACACAATCAGGTACCTTACTAAGGCCGGCAATTGCGTCGGCCTGGATGTGTAGTGCTGTAGCAGCATGGACAGATACTTTATCTGAGGAACTTGATACCTTGGACAAAGATACTATATTACTGACCCTGGGGCATATAAAAGACGCTGTCCTATATATGAGAGATGCCCAGAGAGACATTAGCCTACTGGGCTCTAGAATAAATGCAGTGTCGATTTCTGCCAGAAGGGTCCTGTGGACTCGGCAATGGACAGGTGATGCCGACTCAAAAAGGCACATGGAGGTTTTACCTTATAAGGGTGAGGAATTGTTTGGGGACGGTCTCTCGGACCTAGTTTCCACAGCTACTGCGGGGAAGTCAAATTTTTTGCCATATATTCCCTCACAACCTAAGAAAGCACCATATTACCAAATGCAGTCCTTTCGATCACAAAGAGGCAAGAAAGTCCGAGGTGCGTCCTTTCTTGCCAGAGGCAGGGGTAGAGGAAAGAAGCTGCACAATACAGCTAGTTCCCAGGAACAGAAGTCCTCCCCGGCTTCCACTAAATCCACCGCATGACGCTGGGGCTCCACAGGTGGAGCCAGGATCGGTGGGGGCGCGTCTCCGAAATTTCAGCCACCAGTGGGTTCGCTCACGGGTGGATCCCTGGGCTATACAGATTGTATCTCAGGGATACAAGCTGGAATTCGAAGTGATGCCCCCTCACCGTTACCTCAAACCGGCCCTGCCCGCTTCCCCCATAGAGAGGGGAATAGTGTTAGGGGCAATTCACAAATTATATCTCCAGCAGGTGGTGGTAATGGTTCCCCTCCTTCAACAGGGAAGGGGTTACTATTCGACAATGTTTGTGGTACCGAAACCGGATGGTTCGGTCAGACCCATATTGAATTTAAAATCCCTGAACATTTACCTGAAAAGGTTCAAGTTCAAGATGGAATCGCTCAGAGCGGTCATTGCAAGCCTGGAAGAGGGGGATTTTATGGTGTCTCTGGACATAAAGGATGCTTACCTGCATGTCCCCATTTATCCACCTCATCAGGAGTACCTCAGATTTGTGGTACAGGACTGTCATTACCAATTCCAGACGTTGCCGTTTGGTCTGTCCACGGCACCGAGAATATTTACCAAGGTAATGGTGGAAATGATGGTGCTTCTGCGAAAGCAAGGAGTCACAATTATCCCATACTTGGACGATCTCCTCATAAAAGCGAGGTCCAGAGAGCAGTTGCTGATCAGCGTAGCACACTCTCGGGAAGTGTTGCAACAGCACGGCTGGATTCTGAATATTCCAAAGTCGCAGCTGATTCCTACGACGCGTCTGCCCTTCCTGGGCATGATTCTGGACACAGACCAGAAGAAGGTTTTTCTCCCGACGAAGAAGGCTCAGGAGCTCGTGACTCTGGTCAGAGACCTCTTAAAACCAAAACAGGTGTCGGTGCATCACTGCACGCGAGTCCTGGGAAAGATGGAGGCGTCATACGAGGCCATTCCCTTCGGCAGGTTCCATGCGAGGACCTTTCAGTGGGATCTGTTGGACAAGTAGTCCGGATCGCATCTTCAGATGCAGCGGCTAATCACCCTATCCCCCAGGGCCAGGGTGTCTCTTCTGTGGTGGCTGCAGAGTGCTCACCTTCTCGAGGGTCGCAGGTTCGGCATTCAGGACTGGGTCCTGGTGACCACGGATGCAAGCCTCCAAGGGTGGGGGGCAGTCACACAGGGAAGAAATTTCCAGGGTCTGTGGTCAAGTCAGGAGACTTGTCTGCACATCAATATCCTGGAACTAAGGGCCATATACAACGCCCTAAGTCAAGCGGAGCCTCTGCTTCGCAACCAACCGGTGCTGATTCAGTCAGACAACATCACTGCAGTGGCTCATGTAAACCGCCAAGGTGGCACAAGGAGCAGGGTGGCGATGGCGGAAGCCACCAGAATTCTTCGCTGGGCGGAGAATCACGTAAAAGCACTGTCAGCAGTGTTCATTCCGGGAGCGGACAACTGGGAAGCAGACTTCCTCAGCAGGCACAACCTCCACCCGGGAGAGTGGGGACTTCATCAAGAAGTCTTCACACAGATTACAAGTCGATGGGAACTGCCACAGGTGGACATGATGGCATCCCGCCTCAACAAAAAGCTACAAATGTATTGCGCCAGGTCAAGAGAACCTCAGGCAATAGCTGTGGACGCACTAGGGACACCGTGGGTGTTCCAGTCGGTTTATGTGTTTCCTCCTCTTCCTCTCATACCCAAGGTGCTGAGAATCGTAAGAAAAAGAGGAGTGAGAACAATACTCATTGTTCTGGATTGGCCAAGAAGGACTTGGTATCCGGAACTGCAAGAAATGCTCACAGAGGACCCATGGCCTCTGCCTCTCAGACAGGATCTGTTGCAACAGGGGTGTGGCACTATCCTGTGGTGTTCCCACTGCAGCACAGGCACATGCCTAGCAACGCAGCACTGCATAGGTTAACTATCCCCTAACTTTTAGTGATGTCAGCAGGAGCTGACATGGGGGGCACTAGGACCCAGGGGAGTCAAGTCTAGAATCAGAGGAGCCCAACTGTCACAGCCAGAGAGCTGGGAGAAAAATACCCTGCGATTGGCTGACCCCATGACCTTTTCAGAGCGGGAAGCTGAGGAGGCGGGGTTACTGCTCTGAGGAGAGTGTGTGAGGCTGCAGTGTGGAGAGTTGTCGTCCAGAGAGCCCTAAAAGGGGTGACCAGCGGCGAAAGGAGAGCGGTCGCAAGTGGAGCCGTCTGCGCCCGACAACTGAGTGAGACGCTACGGAAGGAATCGTCGCAGCTGCTGAGAGAGAAGTGCTGACAGGAATCATATCAGCGTGCGAGCCGCAAGTGAAGCAGCAGGGAGACCCTGTCATCACAGCTGGGAAGCACTGAAGAGGCTGCCTGACAGTGAGAGGGTGGAGTGCAGCTGCGGGGAGCAGCGAGTAACCTGGCCCCTTCACATTGTGTCTGTAACAGTGCCTCAGCACAGCCAGCCATACCCCAGTGATAGTGCCTCAGCACAGCCAGCCATACCTCAGTAACAGTGCCTCAGCACAGCCAGCCATACCACAGTGACAGTGCCTCAGCACAGCCAGCCATACCTCAGTGACAGTCAGAACCCCTTTGTGTGTCATTCTCCAGTCATCCCTGTATAAGTCTGTCAGCACAGCCTAAGACCCCTGTCACCCATCACCTGAGGCTGCCAGGGTCTGACAGACAGTTAGAGGTGTTGTCAGTCAGTGAGGCCATTTCAGCAGCAGCTCAACTTGACAGCCAGCCAACCCTTGCCAACTCAGCCAGGCGCTTCCCTCATGCAGCAATATTCCCATTTGTTACTACAGACAGAGAGGGGAAGAGCCCTGATATATATGACACCTGTCAGCCAGACAGTACAGCAGCAGCACAGCCGTGTCCGACAGGCAGAGCCCAGGGGGAGAATTTGATGCTTTTAATCTACGCAAGGTCACTCGGGGACAGCGACAGTGTTGTGTTCAAGGAATGAGAAAAAGAGGTTACTGCCTATTAGGAGTTACCTTAAAGAAGGTGATATTAGTCAGCACTAGTACCGACAGAACCAGCCCGTGCGAACAGTATTGATTCCCCCTTACCCTAGATCAGTGGTGGCCAACGCGTGGCTCTTGAGCCACATGCGGCTCTTTCTTCATTCAAATGTGGCTCCCCACACTCAAAGTCACGTGACCACAAGAGATCTTCAAACCGCTTCACTCCAGCCAGACATGCAGCAGCACTACGTAGACTGAGAACTGAGGGAGCCAAATACATATGGGGGTGCTGGCTGGAGTGACACAGGCGGGTGCTGGCTGGAGTGACACAGGCGGGTGCTGGCTGGAGTGACACTTGGGAGAACTGAAGTGTATTATGTGAATCTGGCTTTTCAATATATTTTATGCAGATCTGGCTTTTTCAATTATTTTAATGTAGAAGTGGCTTTTTCATTGTATTTTATGTTGGATCTGGCTTTTCCAATGTATTTTATACCAGGGGCATGGCCTAGCAGGCACAAGGTCACACCCCATTTTTGCAAGTGCGCCTTTGGCTCGAAGTCGGCTCTTTGATGTACCTAACAAGATTTCTTGGCTCTTTGTCTCTGACTGGTTGGCCACCCCTGCCCTAGATAGTGAGTGGCTATCTGACAGAATTGCATCCAGTTATTTTAGTCCGTATTTACCTCAGGATTTGTACTGAAAGCCTTCCTATAAGATATCTGAGATAATACACAAAACCCAGTTACTAGTCACTGCCGGATTGTACGCCTACACCCTCTATTGGACACTTGAGATACTGTAAGGAACACTACGCTTAATAGTAATTCTACAGCAACTGTGTGGACACTTGGGACACTAATTTGGACACCGTTCCTGGTTACTTGCTGCCAGTCAATTGGTAGACATTTAAGGTTATGGTTAATAGTGACGTAATAGTATACAATAAATAATTTGTGAGAAGTTCATTTACGAGTATATTGAAGAAATACTTGCAATTGTGAGTTCTCCTAAAAGCCGTGAATTTGTTATATGTAACTAACATGTTTAATGCTTGACTATATTACCTGTGATACCATATGATCTCGAACTACTGATCTGCATATTGATCTGTTCCTATATATAGTGACATTGCTTAACTTCAATTCTACCCTACTAAACCGTTTAACACAATAGCAGTGACACCTTATTGGTGATAATAAAATACCAGTCACTGTCCAAAAGTGTGGTGACTTGTTTGTCTGGGGTCTGTTTGGGGGTCCTCATCCTTCTGCTGGGTATCCAGGGGTGACAAGAAAGTAAAGTCCAAGAAGACTGGGACCGACATCATCAGGGGAAATTAAGGTACGAAACACCGCCACTTGACCACCTCGTGGCCTGTGACAGGGGCCCTGTCTGTTCCAAGACTTACCGCGGCTGCGTTTGACGGCATGGCGGTTGAACGCCGGATCCTAGCAGAAAAAGGCATTCCGGATGAGGTTATTCCTATGCTAATAAAGGCTAGGAAGGACGTGACGGCTAAACATTATCACCGTATATGGCGAAAATATGTTGCTTGGTGTGAGGCCAGGAATGCCCCTACAGAGGAATTCCAGCTGGGCCGTTTCCTTCACTTCCTACAGTCGGGAGTGACTATGGGCTTAAAATTGGGGTCCACTAAGGTCCAGATTTCAGCCTAGAGATGAGCGCCTGAAATTTTTCGGGTTTTGTGTTTTGGTTTTGGGTTCGGTTCCGCGGACGTGTTTTGGGTTCGACCGCGTTTTGGCAAAACCTCACCGAATTTTTTTTGTCGGATTCGGGTGTGTTTTGGATTCGGGTGGTTTTTTTTAAAAACACTAAAAAACAGCTTAAATCATAGAATTTGGGGGTCATTTTGATCCCAAAGTATATTAACCTCAAAAACCATAATTTACACTCATTTTCAGTCTATTCTGAATACCTCACACCTCACAATATTATTTTTAGTCCTAAAATTTGCACCGAGGTCGCTGTGTGAGTAAGATAAGCGACCCTAGTGGCCGACACAAACACCGTGCCCATCTAGGAGTGGCACTGCAGTGTCACGCAGGATGTCCCTTCCAAAAAACCCTCCCCAAACAGCACATGACGCAAAGAAAAAAAGAGGCGCAATGAGGTAGCTGACTGTGTGAGTAAGATAAGCGACCCTAGTGGCCGACACAAACACCGGGCCCATCTAGGAGTGGCACTGCAGTGTCACGCAGGATGTCCCTTCCAAAAAACCCTCCCCAAACAGCACATGACGCAAAGAAAAAAAGAGGCGCAATGAGGTAGCTGACTGTGTGAGTAAGATAAGCGACCCTAGTGGCCGACACAAACACCGGGCCCATCTAGGAGTGGCACTGCAGTGTCACGCAGGATGTCCCTTCCAAAAAACCCTCCCCAAACAGCACATGACGCAAAGAAAAAAAGAGGCGCAATGAGGTAGCTGACTGTGTGAGTAAGATAAGCGACCCTAGTGGCCGACACAAACACCGTGCCCATCTAGGAGTGGCACTGCAGTGTCACGCAGGATGTCCCTTCCAAAAAACCCTCCCCAAACAGCACATGACGCAAAGAAAAATAAAAGAAAAAAGAGGTGCAAGATGGAATTGTCCTTGGGCCCTCCCACCCACCCTTATGTTGTATAAACAGGACATGCACACTTTAACCAACCCATCATTTCAGTGACAGGGTCTGCCACACGACTGTGACTGAAATGACGGGTTGGTTTGGACCCCCACCAAAAAAGAAGCAATTAATCTCTCCTTGCACAAACTGGCTCTACAGAGGCAAGATGTCCACCTCATCATCATCCTCCGATATATCACCGTGTACATCCCCCTCCTCACAGATTATCAATTCGTCCCCACTGGAATCCACCATCTCAGCTCCCTGTGTACTTTGTGGAGGCAATTGCTGCTGGTCAATGTCTCCGCGGAGGAATTGATTATAATTCATTTTAATGAACATCATCTTCTCCACATTTTCTGGATGTAACCTCGTACGCCGATTGCTGACAAGGTGAGCGGCGGCACTAAACACTCTTTCGGAGTACACACTTGTGGGAGGGCAACTTAGGTAGAATAAAGCCAGTTTGTGCAAGGGCCTCCAAATTGCCTCTTTTTCCTGCCAGTATAAGTACGGACTGTGTGACGTGCCTACTTGGATGCGGTCACTCATATAATCCTCCACCATTCTATCAATGGTGAGAGAATCATATGCAGTGACAGTAGACGACATGTCCGTAATCGTTGTCAGGTCCTTCAGTCCGGACCAGATGTCAGCATCAGCAGTCGCTCCAGACTGCCCTGCATCACCGCCAGCGGGTGGGCTCGGAATTCTGAGCCTTTTCCTCGCACCCCCAGTTGCGGGAGAATGTGAAGGAGGAGATGTTGACAGGTCGCGTTCCGCTTGACTTGACAATTTTCTCACCAGCAGGTCTTTGAAACCCAGCAGACTTGTGTGCGCCGGAAAGAGAGATCCAAGGTAGGTTTTAAATCTAGGATCGAGCACGGTGGCCAAAATGTAGTGCTCTGATTTCAACAGATTGACCACCCGTGAATCCTTGTTAAGCGAATTAAGGGCTCCATCCACAAGTCCCACATGCCTAGCGGAATCGCTCTGTCTTAGCTCCTCCTTCAATGTCTCCAGCTTCTTCTGCAAAAGCCTGATGAGGGGAATGACCTGACTCAGGCTGGCAGTGTCTGAACTGACTTCACGTGTGGCAAGTTCAAAAGGTTGCAGAACCTTGCACAACGTTGAAATCATTCTCCACTGCGCTTGAGACAGGTGCATTCCACCTCCTATATCGTGCTCAGTTGTATAGGCTTGAATGGCCTTTTGCTGCTCCTCCAACCTCTGAAGCATATAGAGGGTTGAATTCCACCTCGTTACCACCTCCTGCTTCAGATGATGGCAGGGCAGGTTCAGGCGTTTTTGGTGGTGCTCCAGTCTTCTGTACGTGGTGCCTGTACGCCGAAAGTGTCCCGCAATTCTTCTGGCCACCGACAGCATCTCTTGCACGCCCCTGTTGTTTTTTAAATAATTCTGCACCACCAAATTCAAGGTATGTGCAAAACATGGGACGTGCTGGAATTTGCCCAGATGTAATGCACGCACAATATTGCTGGCGTTGTCCGATGCCACAAATCCACAGGAGAGTCCAATTGGGGTAAGCCATTCCGCGATGATCTTCCTCAGTTGCCGTAAGAGGTTTTCAGCTGTGTGCGTATTCTGGAAACCGGTGATACAAAGCGTAGCCTGCCTAGGAAAGAGTTGGCGTTTGCGAGATGCTGCTACTGGTGCCGCCGCTGCTGTTCTTGCGGCGGGAGTCCATACATCTACCCAGTGGGCTGTCACAGTCATATAGTCCTGACCCTGCCCTGCTCCACTTGTCCACATGTCCGTGGTTAAGTGGACATTGGGTACAGCTGCATTTTTTAGGACACTGGTGACTCTTTTTCTGAGGTCTGTGTACATTTTCGGTATCGCCTGCCTAGAGAAATGGAACCTAGATGGTATTTGGTACCGGGGACACAGTACCTCCAACAAGTCTCTAGTTGGCTCTGCAGTAATGATGGATACCGGAACCACGTTTCTCACCACCCAGGATGTCAAGGCCTCAGTTATCCGCTTTGCAGTAGGATGACTGCTGTGATATTTAATCTTCCTCGCAAATGACTGTTGGACAGTCAATTGCTTGGTGGAAGTAGTAAAAGTGGTCTTACGACTTCCCCTCTGGGATGACCATCGACTCCCAGCAGCAACAACAGCAGCGCCAGCAGCAGTAGGCGTTACACGCAAGGATGCATCGGAGGAATCCCAGGCAGGAGAGGAATCGTCAGAATTGCCAGTGACATGGCCTGCAGGACTATTGGCATTCCTGGGGAAGGAGGAAATTGACACTGAGGGAGTTGGTGGGGTGGTTTGCGTGAGCTTGGTTACAAGAGGAAGGGATTTACTGGTCAGTGGACTGCTTCCGCTGTCACCCAAAGTTTTTGAACTTGTCACTGACTTATTATGAATGCGCTGCAGGTGACGTATAAGGGAGGATGTTCCGAGGTGGTTAACGTCCTTACCCCTACTTATTACAGCTTGACAAAGGGAACACACGGCTTGACACCTGTTGTCCGCATTTCTGTTGAAATACCTCCACACCGAAGAGCTGATTTTTTTGGTATTTTCACCTGGCATGTCAACGGCCATATTCCTCCCACGGACAACAGGTGTCTCCCCGGGTGCCTGACTTAAACAAACCACCTCACCATCAGAATCCTCCTGGTCAATTTCCTCCCCAGCGCCAGCAACACCCATATCCTCCTCATCCTGGTGTACTTCAACACTGACATCTTCAATCTGACTATCAGGAACTGGACTGCGGGTGCTCCTTCCAGCACTTGCGGGGGGCGTGCAAATGGTGGAAGGCGCATGCTCTTCACGTCCAGTGTTGGGAAGGTCAGGCATCGCAACCGACACAATTGGACTCTCCTTGTGGATTTGTGATTTCGAAGAATGCACAGTTCTTTGCTGTGCTGCTTTTGCCAGCTTGAGTCTTTTCATTTTTCTAGCGAGAGGCTGAGTGCTTCCATCCTCATGTGAAGCTGAACCACTAGCCATGAACATAGGCCAGGGCCTCAGCCGTTCCTTGCCACTCCGTGTGGTAAATGGCATATTGGCAAGTTTACGCTTCTCCTCCGACAATTTTATTTTAGGTTTTGGAGTCCTTTTTTTTCTGATATTTGGTGTTTTGGATTTGACATGCTCTGTACTATGACATTGGGCATCGGCCTTGGCAGACGACGTTGCTGGCATTTCATCGTCTCGGCCATGACTAGTGGCAGCAGCTTCAGCACGAGGTGGAAGTGGATCTTGATCTTTCCCTAATTTTGGAACCTCAACATTTTTGTTCTCCATATTTTAATAGGCACAACTAAAAGGCACCTCAGGTAAACAATGGAGATGGATACTAGTATACAATTATGGACTGCCTGCCCAGTGCAGACACAAAGGTAGCCACAGCCGTGAACTACCGTACTGTACTGTGTCTGCAGCTAATATAGACTGGTTGATAAAGAGAAGATGTCTATGTAACTATGTATGTATAAAGAAGACTGAAAAAAAACCACGGTTAGGTGGTATACAATTATGGACGGACTGCCTGCCCAGTGCAGACACAGAGGTAGCCACAGCCGTGAACTACCGTACTGTACTGTGTCTGCAGCTAATATAGACTGGTTGATAAAGAGAAGATGTCTATGTAACTATGTATGTATAAAGAAGACTGAAAAAAAACCACGGTTAGGTGGTATACAATTATGGACGGACTGCCTGCCCAGTGCAGACACAGAGGTAGCCACAGCCGTGAACTACCGTACTGTACTGTGTCTGCAGCTAATATAGACTGGTTGATAAAGAGAAGATGTCTATGTAACTATGTATGTATAAAGAAGACTGAAAAAAAACCACGGTTAGGTGGTATACAATTATGGACGGACTGCCTGCCCAGTGCAGACACAGAGGTAGCCACAGCCGTGAACTACCGTACTGTACTGTGTCTGCAGCTAATATAGACTGGTTGATAAAGAGAAGATGTCTATGTAACTATGTATGTATAAAGAAGACTGAAAAAAAACCACGGTTAGGTGGTATACAATTATGGACGGACTGCCTGCCCAGTGCAGACACAGAGGTAGCCACAGCCGTGAACTACCGTACTGTACTGTGTCTGCAGCTAATATAGACTGGTTGATAAAGAGAAGATGTCTATGTAACTATGTATGTATAAAGAAGACTGAAAAAAAACCACGGTTAGGTGGTATACAATTATGGACGGACTGCCTGCCCAGTGCAGACACAGAGGTAGCCACAGCCGTGAACTACCGTACTGTACTGTGTCTGCAGCTAATATAGACTGGTTGATAAAGAGAAGATGTCTATGTAACTATGTATGTATAAAGAAGACTGAAAAAAAACCACGGTTAGGTGGTATACAATTATGGACGGACTGCCTGCCCAGTGCAGACACAGAGGTAGCCACAGCCGTGAACTACCGTACTGTACTGTGTCTGCAGCTAATATAGACTGGTTGATAAAGAGAAGATGTCTATGTAACTATGTATGTATAAAGAAGACTGAAAAAAACCCACGGTTAGGTGGTATACAATTATGGACGGACTGCCTGCCCAGTGCAGACACAGAGGTAGCCACAGCCGTGAACTACCGTACTGTACTGTGTCTGCAGCTAATATAGACTGGTTGATAAAGAGAAGATGTCTATGTAACTATGTATGTATAAAGAAGACTGAAAAAAAACCACGGTTAGGTGGTATACAATTATGGACGGACTGCCTGCCCAGTGCAGACACAGAGGTAGCCACAGCCGTGAACTACCGTACTGTACTGTGTCTGCAGCTAATATAGACTGGTTGATAAAGAGAAGATGTCTATGTAACTATGTATGTATAAAGAAGAATGAAAAAAAACCACGGTTAGGTGGTATTACAATTATGGACGGACTGCCTGCCGAGTGCAGAGACACAGAGGTAGCCACAGCCGTGAACTACCGTACTGTGTCTGCTGCGACTGGATAAATGATATAAAATATATATATATATCACTACTGCAGCCGGACAGGTATATATTATATATTATATAATGACGGACCTGCTGGACACTGTCTGTCAGCAGAATGAGTTTTATTTTTATAGAATAAAAAAAAAAAAACACACAAGTGAAGTCACACGACGAGTGTTTAACTTTTTCAGGCAAACACAATATAAGTAATAAGTATACTACTAACTATACTGGTGGTCAGGTCACTGGTCAGTCACACTGGCAGTGGCACTCCTGCAGCAAAAGTGTGCACTGTTTAATTTTAATATAATATGATTATGTACTCCTGGCTCCTGCTATAACCTATAACTGGCACTGCAGTAGTGCTCCCCAGTCTCCCCCACAATTATAAGCTGTGTGAGCTGAGCAGTCAGACAGATATATAATATATAGATGATGCAGCACACTGGCCTGAGCCTGAGCAGTGCACTGCACAGTGTACACAGATATGGTATGTGACTGACTGACTGAGTCACTGTGTGTATCGCTTTTTTCAGGCAGAGAACGGATATATTAAATAAACTGCACTGTGTGTCTGTCTGGTGGTCACTCACTATATAATATAATATGTACTCCTGGCTCCTGCTATAACCTATAACTGGCACTGCAGTAGTGCTCCCCAGTCTCCCCCACAATTATAAGCTGTGTGAGCTGAGCAGTCAGACAGATATATTATATATAATATTATATATAGATAATAGATGATGCAGCACACTGGCCTGAGCCTGAGCAGTGCACACAGATATGGTATGTGTCGTGACTGAGTCACTGTGTGCTGTGTATCGCTTTTTTCAGGCAGAGAACGGATATAAACTGCACTGTACTGTCCTCACTAGTAAACTCTCTCCTCAGTCTCTACACTTCTGCAGTAACTCCTCCTAGTCAGCTCCAGTAAATCTCTCTCAGTCTCTACTCTCTTATAATCTAAATGGAGAGGACGCCAGCCACGTCCTCTCCCTATCAATCTCAATGCACGTGTGAAAATGGCGGCGACGCGCGGCTCCTTATATAGAATCCGAGTCTCGCGAGAATCCGACAGCGTCATGATGACGTTCGGGCGCGCTCGGGTTAACCGAGCAAGGCGGGAGGATCCGAGTCTGCTCGGACCCGTGAGAAAAAACATGAAGTTCGTGCGGGTTCGGATTCAGAGAAACCGAACCCGCTCATCTCTATTTCAGCCCTATCCATTTTCTTTCAAAAGGAACTGGCTTCTCTTCCTGAAGTTCAGACGTTAGTAAAGGGAGTGCTGCATATTCAGCCCCCTTTTGTGCCACCAGTGGCACCTTGGGATCTTAACGTGGTGTTGAGTTTCCTGAAACCACACTGGTTTGAGCCACTTAAAACCGTGGAGTTAAAATATCTCACGTGGAAGGTGGTCATGCTATTGGCCTTAGCTTCGGCTAGGCGTGTGTCAGAATTGGCGGCTTTGTCACATAAAAGCCCCTATCTGGTTTTCCATATGGACAGGGCAGAATTACGGACTCGTCCGCAATTTCTGCCAAAAGTGGTGTCATCTTTTCATTTGAACCAACCTATTGTGGTGCCTGCGGCTACTTGTGACTTGGAGGATTCCAAGTTACTAGATGTAGTCAGGGTTTGAAGGTTTATGTAGCCAGAACGGCTGGAGTCAGGAAAACTGAGTCGCTGTTTATCCTGTATGCATCCAACATACAAACTATTGCTCGCTGGATCTGTAACACGATTCAGCAGGCTCATTCTGCGGCTGGATGGCCGCCTCCAAAATCAGTAAAAGCCCATTCCACAAGGAAGGTGGGCTCTTCTTGGGCGGCTGCCCGAGGGGTCTCAGCATTACAGCTTTGCCGAGCAGCTACTTGGTCGGGTTCAAACACTTTTGCAAAGTTCTACAAGTTTGATACCCTGGCTGAGGAGGACCAGGAAACACCCGAGATTTGTGGGTTTACATCAAGGGGCTGTGGTTAAGGCCCACCCCCAACTCTGGAAAACACCCGCGATCCGTGGGTCTACAGCGAGGGGCGGAGCTTAAGGCCCACCTCCAACTCAGGAAAACACATTCAATTTGCAAACCCGCAGTGAGGCGTGGAGCTAAATGGTTCATTCTAGTCAGTTAGCCCTGCCCCCTTCTCGCGGCCCCGCGATTGCCGGTGATTTTTACACCATCCTGACCGCTTCACTAGGAAATATAGGGAGCCTCCCACAGCTTCCGAGAGGATAGGCAAGTATACATTGAGGAGATGATGACGTCTGTGTCCAGGGTTGGACTGACCCACATGAGTACAGTGGCGCACGCAGGGGGGGTTTCTGAGTACCCAGAAACCCCCCCCTGTTAGGGCAAATTCTTGTTTTCAGAGACAGAGACAGCTTTGTCTCCGTCTCAATATAAACCGCGATTGCAACCGCTACCGCAATCACAGCTGAACTTCCGGAAGCAGCCGCACGTGCAGCGACCAGGAGGACTAGGCATCGTCATGCATGGTGCGGCTGCTTCCGGAAGATGGAAGCAGGCCCGCATCAGAGACCCCACTAGCGGAGAGAACGGACCGCCAGCCACACAGAGAGCCCCCTCCAGCCGGCACACTCACCCCTCGGCGGCTGGCGTAGAGCGTGGACTGCAGTCAGTGGCAGTGAGTCACTGTCACTCCTGCTGCAGAAATCCGCGCTGTGGATATTACAGGCTCCTCTGATGGGAGTTTCACGGACACTGCCTGTCAGACTCCGGCAGCTCTGAACACACAGCAGCCCTTCCCCATGCTGGGAACAGGGGGAGGGACACAGTGCAGTAGCGTCTGAAGGAGAGTGAGCTGGCCTGTGATGATTGAGAAGGTATGCTCCCCCTGTACAACATGTGTGTGTGTCAGTGTGCATCTGGTCCCTATACTGTGTGTGTGTGTGTGTGTGTGTGTGTGTGTGTGTGTGTGTGTGTGTGTGTGTGTGTGTGTGTCAGTGTGCATCTGGTCCCTATACAGTGTGTGTGTGTGTGTGTGTGTGTGTGTGTGTGTGTGTCA